>NW_028270190.1:7551234-7732901 GCF_037043375.1 Chiloscyllium plagiosum | reverse complement strand
ATGCTGTAATGATTTTTTGCATTCCCCCAAGTTCCTAAAAATGATGGGTGCTTCTTCCACTTATGGGGATAAAACCCGCCTACGGTGGTGATCAGGGAATATGCGGCGGGCACTTTTGAAGGCTGGTTCCAGCCTTTGTATAATCTATCACTTATACCCCCGTTTCTGTTCCTCGCAAATGTCACATCCACGACAGCACCTTGACCAAGCATTTGCATTAAAAGGAACCACCCTTTGGGTTGGCAGCCTGAGTTCAGTAAATGCCTTCACTCAATCCTCCTTTCAACATCTGATTTTCCATCCACAATGGATGGCAGCACATTTATTCTCACTGTTCCTAACAGGACTGCCATTAATCGTCGTTCACCAACTTTTGGACTGGTGTGGAACGTGATCATTTGTTCGCTTTCAGTGACACTTAATTTGTTTATGATTATCTTTGAGCTGAAAAAGGGAGCACTTGTGCCCTTATTGCCTTTGAATGTTGCACCTGTACCCCGATTCTCGTGAAAGCATTACAAACATACCTGTACATATTCGCAGCGTGGCATCCTCTCTTCGTGATGTAAGTCACAAATTGGGATCTTTGGACTTGGGTGGATAGTTTACTTGGCTCTAGGTCTTTCACACGTTTACAGTGCCTTGTGGTTCTGATTGCAATTTCAGTTCTGTTTTCTCATGTCATTGTTTGATCTAAACGATGCCCTGCCAGTTTTGGGCACTACTGGTACCATCTTCTCCTGTTTCTTCCCAGTTTGTACATTTTTCTGTCTCGAATGTACCCTCAACATTTTATGAAATCTGTGATTGTATTAGTTGTGAAATCCCTTCCTCTGATAGTTACCTGAATGACCATGAACCCCCACCACCTGACAACCCCGTGGGACTGGTATTGTTCCTCCTGTTGCCAATTGTACTGAACCGCCACTCTGATTTGGTGAAAAGAAAAAAAGGAAGGAATTGTGGGAGATCTGTTATCACCCAAGCAGACATTTTGTCGCATATTGACAGCCTGGAATCCATTCTAATTTTCGTATTCGTGTCTGCTTACACGTTCCCAAGCTCAGTGAGGTGGCTGACCTTGGAGCTGTACAAGCACCTGATAGTGAACTCTTTCCAACATGGGAAAGTTGTTCTTTTACAAGAATCTTTTGTTACACCAATTTCTCATCACCTCATAACCAGCACTGTCCAGGCAGCTACGTGACTGGGCCTAGTGCCTCATTATGGTTCAATTAATAGTTTGCTAATTGCTAAATGATTATAACCTATGTGACCACACAACTCTCTCTCCCTCATCGGAGTTACTTATGACCTGTGGCCATCGTGGTCGACTTGTGCCCCGTGAGCTCATGAATAAACAGTCAGGAACTCATGGCTTGTGTGGCCTGAGTCATTTTCCTTAATTTGGATCGATGCCATGAGACTTAGATTGATTATTTTGGCTCTGATCTCCAAAAGTATGCATAGTTGACGTGCGTAACTCGACATATTACTGTTCAGTGTTTGTGCACTGCCTACAAGGCACAGGCAAAAATGCCCTGCCGCAATGCTTTCCATTGTTCAGAGAAGTGCATCTCGAACAAGACCGAAGAAGCTTGAATCTAATCCATGGCAAAGTCGGCCCATTTGATGAGCATTCAATCCATCAGCAACAATATTCAATTTCTTTATTCGCCATGCATACTGGGAACTGCAGCGTTATTAACAAATTTCACTGCAGCAATGGACAATGTTACTTTGACCAGAAAGTCCAGTCTCCTCAGGTAATGAGAAAAGGACATGACAATAACTAAAGAGCATCGACCATTTATCCTGTCTAGCCAGTTCTGCCATGCAATGAGATGATCTGCTGTCAAACTCCACATATCTATCTTTGTCCTATTCTCGCAATCTCGCTTAACAAATAATCACAATAAAAGGCAATCTTCAATATACATTATCAAATAATATAGCGTCAACAGCCGTTTAAGGAAAAGCGCTCTGAACATTTCCATACTTTCTGCTCAGAGGAGTATTATGATATTTCTCCTGAACAATCTGGCCCTGTTTTCTTCAGGTAATCTATCATTTTTATGGAATCTCCAAAAAGTGGAAATTGTTAATGTTCCTCTGTTCTTGTTTTTCTGGTCATACCTTGAAGACATCGCTTGCAACATCCCTTAACATTCAAACTTCGAGAGACACTAAGCTTAATTTGTATTATTTCTGATAATACCAGAACAGTGTGTGCATCTGTCTGTATTAAAATAAGAAAGATCGGAGTCAATTGAAGGGACATGGAGATGAGACGCTCATCATGGAATACCTAGTTAGAAGTAAGCCATTCGGCCAATCGAATCCATGCTATAGACTTGAAGGTTATGCCACCCATGCACACTCCCTACCCTATTCTTGTCATCCTGTATTCTGACCACAATCCACTGAAAATCGACATCTTTGTACTCTGGGAGATAACTTATGCAGACACAAGGTGAATGTACAAATCTCACATATACAGTCGCCCGAGGCTGAAATCGAGCCATGGTCCCCAGGTCTGTACAACAGCAGAGTAACTACAGAGGCACCGTGCTGCCGAATGGAAGGCAAATAAGTAATGGCATATTTGGAATTAGGAATATTCTGACAGGAAAAGGCGACAGAATGATAACATTGAACAGGATTTCCTGTGTGCTTCGGAACAAACAAATTGAACCAGTTCGATTGAGAGATTGAAGTTCAAAGTGGCTGAGAGATATTCTGGACGTAAAATAGTGTGATATCAATATATGTCAGGTCCAGAGAAATGTCCTCAAACAAAATGAGAATAGATAAGAAAGTTTAAGGATGGATTCGACACAGTCTATTTCGATACACTTCCATCAACCTTGTCCATTGTAAATCAGGTTATTTGATGAGTACAATTCAGAGCAGCAAATAGTCGACATTCGGATAATGCTTCAAGTGCGTCATTCTCGCTCTGCAGCACGTATTTCAAAAGTGAGCCTATGTTGATCAGGCAAATTCAGGCCCAATGAGCTCAAACCCAGTACTAGGGGGGCTTATTTAAAAAATGCCTTGCATATGAGGAAGGAATGACGGATGGTTCACGATGGCAATGTTACTTAAATCATGTCTAAATGGAAACTGACAGTGTAAAAATGCTTCAAATAGTGCGTGTTTACAATGTTGTTATCGATATGAGAATTCCTTCGAGTTGAATTTACCAAAATCGGTTTTCTGATTTCCGTCCTTCCTGACATGTACTGGCGTTTGAATATTGCTGTGCGGAGCACGACCTCGAAACTTGGACTGATGGGCAAGACTAAATTTGCGTGAATTATCTAGAGGGGAGGTAAGAGTACCGAATGGATATCGGAGCTGATGCAGATTAATTCAGAGTGAAATGATTTCAGTCATTTTTTTTTTTGTTGAAGTATTTCAACATTCATGGAATATTAAACCCAGCATGTTAATTGGAAAAAGACGATGATAAACAGGCACAGGGTTTATATCGATGGATGTTATTTGATTTGTTGTGACAGATTAAGCTCACAGTCCATGAAGTGTACTCTACATTAGCCTTTAACAAAATGAAAGTAGAATGGTAAGTTAATCAAGCTATTCTATATTTCAATAATCCTTATTTTTACCAAAGAGTACATAGTATGCAATTCTGGTCCCGGTGTCGTTGAGAGATAGCAAAATCAGAAAGCGTTTAAATAAATTCATCAGGGTGGTTCAGTGGAGGGCAAGGTAAATCCTAGGTGGTGAAAATGCCTCCCTTGACAGAAGTGGAGGACACGAATTCAAATCAATTCACAAGCGTAAGCATGTAGAAACGATGTGAAAATCATTACACATGGAAGGGCAGAACATGATCTCAAATGGCTTTCCAGGAATTGTATCCATTGCAGCAGATGTAAAGGCAATTGAAAGCAAATGTAATTCTGATATGAAATGTGCAGACTTGCGGACAGAAGTGAAAAGGAAAACAATGAAATCCTGAGGAAACCTTTCAGATGTCCTTTCCTATCCGATGTCAATATTGGTCAAATAGACTGAATAAAAGCCTTTGATCTAATTACTGTCGGATTCTATATTCGGATTTACGTCATCAAGTAATGTTCTTGTTATCCTGTCAACAGGACATCGCCCGTAACGACTTCTGGCCATTGTTCATGATAATTCTGTGTGTTAACTGCAGCGGGTGCGCGTGTTTTGTTAATGTTCTCAGAAAAGGGAACTAGTACCGCTCATCTCTCACTCTGTTGTCATTGCATATCATCATCGATTCACAGTGTCATACGGCACGGAAAAAAACTGTCAGTCCAAACAGTGCATTCCGAGCATAATTGCAAACTGAACTGGTCCCATCTGTCTGCTCCAGACCCAATCTCTTCAAAACTTTCCTATTCTTGTATTTATGAAAATGACATTTAAACGTTGTAATTGTGTTCCTAAACAAACGCCATGTAACATATCCATTGCCAAAGGAACAGTCTGTTGAACATTACCTGATCACTGTGGCAATGAGATCCAAAAATGACCCCCATTTGCTGATGATAAAAGGCCTCAGGAGAATGTGTTCTTCACCATGTGGAGTTGACCACAGCAACCTCCCGCTCAATGTCCCACAATGTGAAATGAAATGCACATCAATTCTAAGGTCCCGATGCTTTAGTTATTTACATCGTCTAATTAATTGGAAAAAGGAAGAAAAGGGATATTTAAGCATATTTGTTAAATGTCTTCTGAACTTCGACTGGATAACAGCATAAACACAGGTGTTTGTGCAGCAGCCCGAGGTTTGCAGAATGAAGCTCAGTTCAAGTACAAAGTAGTGTATATCTATAATCTTATATCCCAAGTATGCTATCCGTTTCCACAAACAAAACAGCGTCATCAACCCACGTAGTAGGATGAAAGTTCCTGAGATAACGAACAAGAAAAGAATAGATTTCCTTCGGCTCTCCCCCTCTGACTCTCCATGACACTCCCAAATTCTCTGAGACTGGAGCCTCTTGCGGGTTTGACTGCTCATTAAAACCTGTCTGATGGTGAAAACATTGAACAACACAATGAGCACAAACGGAAAGGCCAGTGATAAGATGTGATGCAAGAACTCGATTGCTGTCCAGACCAGAGACAATTGAACTTCCTCAGCCATGATACAAAACCAGGGGGTGTTCCACATTCTGTAGAAACCAGTTAACATAAAATACCAGCTGATGTTTTTTAAACAGCATAGTACTCCAAGTGTTCCAAGAACCCTGTCTGCTGTTTTTATGGTGCAATATTTACTTCTCCACTTCTTGCAACAGATGGTCACAAATCGATCAAAAGTAAAAGCGACAGTGAACCAGACAGATGAATCTGTGACAACATTTAACAGTGCAGCATGTATATTACACACGGGTATGTTCTTTATGAAACGAAAATGATCTCCATAGACCAGTACAATATGCCTTAGAATTAGATCGAAGATAATAACAAGTATGTCCGCCACTGCCATGGCCACCATGTATCGTGTGACACATTTGGAGAGACGACAGTCTTGACGACTCAGTATCATGATCGTCATTATGTTAACTGTGACGTGGAAATAAACAGGGAAATTGTATATTAGATTTATGTCAACGTTCATTCACAGTATTGGGATCTATAAACGTGGTACTGCTTACTCTGGTGCATTGAAGTGAATTTATTTAGACTTTGTCTAAAAAAAAATGCAGTGTGCTAGGGTGTAACACAGGAAATGTTCGATTTTCAGCACAGGGGCACACTGATTTTTTTTTAAGCACACCTTGAACTTCTATCCCCAGAGCACTGTTCAGACACAGTCCACCTCTTAGCATTCCCAACTGAATGCATCATCTTCAATGATGAACGGATTAAAGTTGGGAATACCGACGAGCCCAAATAGTGGTTGGCAGACAGCTCCCCTGTTTGTGGTCTTAAGGAGACGATGTACTGAAATCGGGGAAGCATGCAGGGCTCTGGAAGCAAGGATATTTATATTAAGAAAAATGCGTTACGATGAGCCAAAGCACATCAGCGCCCACTTTGGTATCAGGGGATCGTATACTTTTTGTTAGATATTACGGGGAGGTAAAAATTTCCATGACCCTACCTTACGGCTGGTGAAAAATGTGAGACATAAGGCAGAGTGTAGGCCCATACATACTGAGTGCCCTGAATAATTTGGTGATTGTTTAGAGTCGGAGAGTCATATATAATTACAACAAAGAAAAGGCACTTTGGTCAATTGCGTCTGCACTGAGCAGGAGCAATCCACTTCAATGTCTCGACTCCTCCCCCCACCCCGAAATTCATAATACTCACTGGGGGAGAATTTCATAAACTTTGCTGACGCCCTCAGCATGGAATGCAGTAAAATAATTTTGCACAACACACTTTATTCTTGTTTCATTTCTAGCTGACAGAAAATGGTTGTTTTGGATGTCGAATGGTCAGGCTGGGAAGGTTACTATCCAGATACATCAATTGAAGCAAGACAAGGCGATTGTATTACCTGACCAATCCTGGAATTAAATTGCGAGTTTCAGGCTTGAATATAACAGCAACATTGCCCAGATGGTCGGCAGCAGCTATTGGTCAAAGCGGATGCACAATTTTAAAGATGAGACAAAGGCAAGAGTATTTCTTTAGCCAATTCCTGCGGGGTCGTGAAAATGATCCCAGAAAAAAACATGGTGAGAATAATCTCTCCTTGTCATTCAGGTTTTGAGTTATGCGTTATGCTCATTTCAGGAGTTACAGTTCCATTTCTTTATTTTGTGTCAGAAAAAAAGATGCCGAGCAGTTGAAATCCCGATTGTGCGCACTGAAATTTCTGATCAGGTCATGTGACCTCCGAGGATAGTTCAAACAGCAGCAGCTCGAAAAAAATGTACATCGTTTCCACTAACACTGCCAAAACCACATTAAGTCAGAAGACAATCGCTAATATATAATCAAATACAGCAGGACTGAGTAAATATCTAATGCTTGGTCTAAAACGTTGCAAATAGCGTACCTGCCAATAAAATGGCAGGCTCTGATCATCTCCAACTAGAAAAGATTAAGCACTCCTTAATGTTTTATGTTATCATGCCTGGTTTCCCCATTAGTAACGTCCCAGGAGGTTACCATTGAACAGACACTAAACTGCATGCATGCAATTACTGCAGGAGCTGATCAGAAGCGAAGAATCCAACATACATCTTATCTCACCCCAAAATTTGTCGATCATCAACAAGGCACAAGCCGATAGTGTGATTCGTTCTGACTAAGGATCACTGAAATCTAAATGGGATATGTTTTTTTCTTTCCGTTGCCATTGACAAATATGATGAATTTCTCCAACATAATCTGTTTTTATTTCAGATTTTCTGCGTTCGCAGATCTTTGCTTCATTATGTAACGGGATAGCCTCCAATCTGTCTGGATGTTTGCCGCTCTAATAACGTTCAAAAAAAGCTTGACACTATCCAAGCCAAAGTAGCCAGCTGGATTACTACAAATCCACAGAACATACACTGCCTAGAATGCCGATATCTAATAGCAGCAGTGTGTTTGGTCTACACGATAAATTGGATATGCTCAGAAGTCACATTGCTCAACGCCTTCTATTTGCATGAATATAACCATTTAGAATGGTAAGAGCCGACATAAATAAGAAGCGCGCCACCTTCTTAATCTTCTTCATGCCAGGCATTATCCGGATTTCCAACTGCATCAGCATTCGTTCTGTGACTTTAGGTAAATGGCCTATAGTTCCTTCCATAATTGTGCTCTGAATGTGTTGGTGGCACACGGACTGCACAGTTCCAGAAGCTATATCATCGTCAACTTCTCAGGAACTACGGGAGATGGATAATAGATGTTTCCCCAACCAATAAGACAGAGACCCTATGACTGAACTAAAATTCAATGATGCTTGCAAGAAGGTTTCACCTTACATTGGACTATTTCCCCACACACTTAAGTGCACGGACAGCTGAGAATAGGCTGCGTGGACAATTACCATAATTTCACAGAAAACGTACTGAACAAATAGTTGACAAGAATGATACACGCTTTTCAATATGAAACAACATCTGTATCTATGGCTTCCAGAACAAGCTGGATCGTCTCATGAGTTGTAAAACTTGATAGCAGTGCATTCAATAGTAGTGACACCGACTAAAGTCATTGTCAGCATTAAATACAGAAAATGGTTAAATACTTGAAGCAGAACAAATATTATTGAGTGAGTTATATACTAAACTGAACGTGTGGAATTTGACTTGTTGCCTGACAGAAACCCATATGTCAGTGAGCTCAATGAGTATCAGTATGATGGATTTTTCATGTACCAGGCTGTGATCACAAGAATAAGATGAGCTAAAATATTGCAAGTGTGTGTGTATGTATGTGTGTGTATATGTGTATGCGTGTTGGTGTGCAACTACATGAGCACATGCGTGCATGTATGTGTACATGTGTGTCTTTCTTGTGTGTACTTGATTGTATGTGAAATATTCATAACTTTCCCTCTGTGTTTTCTTAAGTCCAAGTACGGAATAGGTTGCTGAATATTTCCATAACCTTGTGAACCACCTCTCCTGTACGCAATGATCAGGACAGTGTGAAGATTAGATTTCAAATCTATAGTATTTGATCCTCTCCGTATAAATCTCCTTTCCTACATTGTTGCCAATACACTATGGGAATTTTCTTTTAAAAATAAGGATGATCAGAAAAAAATAGCAATGTCATTAATAAGGAAAGGAAAGCAGCAGAATTTAGGAGCCGACAGCTTGGTAAAATGAACAAAGACCTGATAGAATACCTGAAAAACTGTGAGATGTGAAGAGATGTTTTACTGAATGTTACACTGAAGATGCACAATATACGCTAACATGCAAACGTTTTCACTGAGATGTCCAATATGGAAAGCTATGCTTATATATCTGCTGCATTATACTGTTTTGCAGAGATTAATCCTCTGAAAAACATGAAATGAATGAGCTCTGAACATGGGTTAAATTATGGGCGAACTAATTCGAATTAGTAATTGAATTAATATTGTTTCAGGGTTGCTGTGATGGAGTGGTAGGGTCCCAGCCTTGGACTCAGGACACCCGCATTCAAATCTCAACGCCTGCACGGGTATCTGAGCTGCTTGGTAAGAAAATATCTAAATGAATTCAACTCAGGGATTGATGGTTCACGGTTGGGTATTGATTCATGAGTAAATTTCAGTCTGTGAGCAGCGAAAAGCTGCTTATAAAAAAAATCAGGAACGATTGCAATGGATTGGGCAGAATCACAAGTCTACAGTCGTAAACCAAAACCAACGTTGATTAAGGTGACTTACCAGGGACACCAACAAACGCCAATATTGGATAATATCCTGCTTGGATAATACGAAGTATTTGATATATTCGCCAATTGATTTGAGTTTGATCATAGTGTGTAGATAGAACATGAAATGCGTGGTACACGCTTCTGTTGATTGCTGTAACTCTCCAACGTGTGGTTGTCAGATTCGAATCCATTGTGGACATGCTCCTATTCACTGCTCTTAGAATATAATCTGTTTCTGTAAATAATGTCGATACTGATCAATTCTGGAAAGATTCAATTCTGTTGCATGAAGACTTATTCCATTGACATAGCACACCAACGTTTTATTCTCAGATGCTGAACTGTCCTGGTCCTCTCCCAAGATTCACAGTCTGCTGCTTGCTCGAAGTGATGATTCATTGAGAGGATCTCTTATTTATATAATTCACAAAGCCTCCAGTGTGTCAATTAAAGGTCTTGGAGGCAGACGGTAAAGCCAAAGGTGTGACAATTAGCATCCTGGATGTTAACATGTTTAGTATTTGAATAAACATTTTCAGTTAATTACTTGTACTTCAATGCCCATTATGCTACGATGACGCTGTATAAACTTGACATGACACGAAGAGGTTTTGTCAAGTTTCGGCAGGATAGAGTGGTGCATAAAGCTGAGGCACTGTCCCGAGGGAGCTGAAAATGTGTTGCTGGAAAAGCGCAGCAGGTCAGGCAGCATCCAGGGAACAGGAGAATCGACGTTTCGGGCATAAGCCCTTCTTCAGGAATATGCCCGAAACGTCGATTCTCCTGTTCCCTGGATGCTGCCTGACCTGCTGCGCTTTTCCAGCAACACATTTTCAGCTCTGATCTCCAGCATCTGCAGACCTCACTGTCCCGAGGGATTCAAACACTCATAAGTTTTGGCTCGAGACAGATGTATAAGTGTTCATTCATGATAAATGCAGTTTAAATAAGGTCAAAGGAACAAAACATGATACTGAATCAGATTATCACTCCAACATAAGTGTTGTGGTATATACAGAAATAAGGTCTGAAGGTAGCATCATTTTGATTTGGAATAATATTGAATGGTCTAGGGCGTGGCGTGGGGATGGGCCAGCAGGAATAAGTTAACGTGAGATTGTGACTCACTGAAATCGTTTGCTAACGGTGTTGTTTGGAATTATAAATGATGACTTCCAAAAAAAAAATCATGGCTCAAATGAACCAGTCAGATCATGACGTTATAATCAACATGAAGACACTTAAATGTGATTTTACATGGAACTTCTGCTGGCTCTTCGAATGAAATTATCCCTGATATGATTGTGACGAAACAAGATTATCCTGCCATTCGTAAACATATATCTTGAATTCCTTGAATACCAAAGGTCAGTCCTACTCAGGATTGAATGCATTCAATAACAAAGCATTACCACTGTCAATGCAAGAATATGCTGAAGATGATCAAATACCATAATATGAAAATTGTAGGAATAGAATTCTATCATTTAGTCCATCGTGCCAACTCCACAATTTGAGAGAACACAGTTGATAATTCGTTTTGTCCCACTGACGAATTCCAAAGGTTCATCGTCTTACTCAAGACAATCTATTCCATCGCATATTTATGTGATCTGCCCTTTGTGTTCCTTATTTTGAGACGGTGTTGCTAAATCTTGACATTGTGGCACCGTCGAGACCATTTCTAAAATCGATGGTGCCTTATGCCAATGTTGTTGGATTGACTGAAGCAACGAATGCTCCGTTATGCAAATGATTGTTAATTTTGTTCATATCTGTATATAGAATAATCTCAACGCACCTTCGAGTCACGAGAAAAGCAAACAATAAACGCAGAGCTGAATGAGGGAAAGTTTCGAAATATATTAAAAGATGTGACATTTTCTTTGTTTCGAATTGGGAACTGCTGGCTGGGCCTCGAACGAATGAGTGCAGCCATCCCAAATATGTTGAGATAAGTTTCTACATTGTTTAGTATTTTTAAAAAATCATCATTTTTTTTGTTTCCTGTCTCTTGTTTCCTTGCGTAGGTGGTGGTGAGTAATCTTCTTGAACTGCTGTGTTGCAACTGCTGTGGGCTAACCCATAATTCCAAAATGGAGGGAATTCCAGGATGCTGACACAGGAACATTGAAATAATGACGATGAAGCAATGATCGTGAGTGGCTTGAGGATAACGTGAAGGTGGCGGTGTTCTCATGCTTCTATTGCTGTCACCCTTCTCGATGAAAGTGGTCGTGGGTTTGGAACCTCCTCTCTGATGATATTTTGTGAATTTCTGGAGTATACCTTGTAGGTAGTAGAGACTGATGCTACTGAGTCTTGTTGGAGCTACCTTCATCCAGGCAAGTGGGGATTATTCCATTACAGTCCTGACTTGTGACTTGTAGATTATGGACATGAACTGCCGAATCAGAAGGCGAGTTACACGTCACAGTATTTCGATCATCTGACCTGCACTTGTATTCACTGCATTTATGCGGTGAGAACACTTGCGTTTCTGGATAATGATAACTCCAGGATGTTGATAATGGGGGATTCAGTGATGGTAACATCATTGAATGTCAATAAGTGGTGGTTAGTTCGACATATATTAGTGAATGTCATAACATGGCATTTGTGTGGCAAATGTGTTACTTGCTGTTTGTCCGTTCAAGCCTCAATATTGTCCAGACCTTGTTGCATTTGAACATGAACTGTGTCTGTATCTGAGGACTTGTGAATGGTGCTAAACATTGAGCAGTCATCAGAAAACATCTCCACTTCTGACCTTATGGTAAAGGGTAGGTCATTGATGAAGCAGCCGAAGATGCTTACGTCGAGGACCCTATCCTGACGAATTCCAGCACAGATATAATGGAATTGGGATGACTGACCTCCAACAACAACGATCATTGTTCTCTGTGCCAGGTATGACGCCAAGCAACGGAAAGTTTACCGTTGAAACTCATTGATTCCAGTTTTGGTCACGCTCCTTGATGCCACACTCGTTTGAATGTAGGCTTCATGTCAAGGGCTGATGTCCCCTCACCTCGAGAATTAAACTGTTCGGTCTATTTTTGAACCAGGTCTGCAATGAGGTCAGGAAATGCGAGACCCTGGTAGAATCCAAATTATGCTCCAGTAAGCAGTTTGTTGCTGATCAGGTGTTGCAGGATTGCACTGCTGATGAAAACCTCTATCACTTTTTTGATGGTCGACAGTAGACCAGGTTGGATTTCTACTGCTCCTCGTGTACAGGGCGTACCTGGGCGAGTTTCCACATTGTAGGGTAAAAGCATATTACTTATGTTCGAACCACTTGGTTGGGATCGGATTTTTGAGGAAGAACTCCCGTCCCCATGAACCTGGTTGAATTTTATGTTATTTTTCTGCAGTGCATTGTAGAAGGTGTGAACCACTGCAAAAGTTCAGAAAAGTTGAACTTATTTGCTGAATTCGATGTGCATAATAGGACTTTGACTGAATTGTACAATATAGTAACAAACTATGAAAACAAAAGGACGCAACCGAGACGGCCAAGCAAAAGTGACCATGCATCATGCACAAACCTGAAATCATAACGAGTCTTATTTAATACTTGTGGTAAAGAGACATGGGATGATGAAGTTCAGATCAAGGAAGCCAAAGCAAACGAGATTATTACATTTTGGAATGATCACTAATTTTGAAAGTGGTGGTCAGGACCAGCATAATCTATTAAAATGAAATTGGTAAAATATAATGAAAAGAAATAGCCATGCACCCTAAATTTGGATATTTCACTACTGTCATCGTGATTTCTGTGCACACCGGTCATAAGCTGATTCTATTTTGAATTTCACACGAATCTATGCAACGTGTGGTCGATGAACAATTTCTGTTATCCAGGATAATGGCATGTACAGCAAGTTTAATTAATATGAGCAGTTCAAGTTCCGGAAAATCTACCACTCGTAAGTTCCGTTAGGAATGTCTTGAATTTTCTTCGATGTTTAAGATATCTTTTACTATATCATTCAGGGTAATATGGGCACGAATAGCTGAATAAGTATCGTACACTTGGATATGGTGAGCCATCTTCCTAACATCTGAAGCCATGTCGTGTAGGTACCGTCATTCTGCTGTTTGGAATTATTTGACAAGAAATTTGCAAAGTGAGAGCGGCAAAACAAGGAAATACTTAATATTTTGGAATTATCCGTAAATTGGATGGATAATGTGCATGTTATTAGTTCAAGATGAAGATTCAGTGCAGCATGATTGGATCTGATCTATTTGTTGGTTTCTCTTATTTCTACAATTAGCATGTTACACACAATGTGTGAAATGCAAATACTCCTGAATTATATCTTCCACACATTGTGATTTACGTTCTGCGCTACACAATGCGTCTTCTGTCATGTCTTGATATATTTTGTTCACGTTAAAACATAGTTGATTTTCCTCGCATCCACAAGACTGTCATTTTTTTCATTTTTGATTGGTTGGTTCATTTGTTTGTGGTGCTACCCAACCAAAGTCAGTCCTGGATATTGAAGTTGCAGACCCAGTGCGTTTATTTTTTGCATCAGGTCTTCCTCAATTTCGACATTAACTGGATGTCCTCGAATTGAGTAGGCAAACCTTGCAGGCAATACTCTGAATTGAGACAAAGGGAATGTATTTCAACATATTTCAACATAATTCGTACAGAAGACAGCATTCATCAGGCAGTTTTCTTGCCAATTCTTGGCCTCTTTTCACCTGATGTCATGTTGCAATTCAGCCATTGAAATGTACGGCACATGTGAAAAAAGTTGTTTACGACCGCCTGGTTGCACCAACCATAGAGCAGCAAACGATTTTCTGATCCCATTTTAATGTATTTGACATATCACCTTTTTCGGCTTGGCATCACAAGTGTACATGAAAATGCACAGTGAGTAATCTGAGTGTTTTTAACCTAAGCACACATAAAGGCAATAATTGCAACCCTCTCACAACCTCCTGATTGATTTTTCAGACGTCACATACCCACAGGATCTCCTACACATTCATTAGAGCTCTGTCCACGAGTCATGTAACAACGTCAAGCGAAAGGGCTTCTTCTTTTCCAGCCTTGTACTGTCCATCATAATCGTATGCATCTCAACATTTCACCACTCACTCTCTCCTGCTCCAAGGAAACTAACTCCAGTCTATCCGATGTCTCCACATAACTGAGACACTCCAGCAAGATCCTCCAAAAAACTCTTCAGCGCTCTGTCCTTTGGAATGACATCTTTCCTCTAAGTTGGATTACAGAACTGCAATCAATACGATAGCTGTGGCTTAATCAACTATTTTTACAATTTCAGCTTAAACCCTCTTCTCTTAAAATATATCTATCAGCTGCAAATTTCAAATATTCCATATGCATTCTTATCGAGTTCGATAACCTGTCATAGAGTCATATAGCACAGAAACAGATCGTTGGTCTAATTCCACCACGCTGATCTTGTCCTCAAACTAAAGTAATCCCACTTGTCCGCGCCTGGCCCATATCCCTCAAAATCTTGCTTAACATGTACCCGTGCAAATTTAAATTGTATAAATGTTCCTGCATCTCCCACTTGCCCTGGCAATTCATTCATTTGAACATAAGAACATGCAAAATTGGAACAGGACTAGTCCATCTCATCCTTCGAGCCTGCTCTTCCATTCAATAAGATTATGTCTGCTACTTCTATAGCCTCAGCTCCATTTACCCATCCACTCATTATAACATTTAAAACCCTTACTGGTCAATAATATCGATCCTTTCTTTAAAAACATTTAGCGAGGAGGACTCAAATATTTCACTGTGCGTGGAATTCCACAAATTCACAACCCTCTGGGTGAAAAGGTTCCTTTGCAATTCGGAGAAAATTATTATCCCCCAGGTTTTGAGGCTCTGTCATCTTGTCCTCCTTTCACCCGCCAGCGGAAACATCCTCTGTACTGAAATCTTGCACATTCCCTTCAGATGTCTCTGTAAGAATCCGCATCATTCTTCTAAAATTCACAGAATCTAATCCAGTTTCCACAGTGTAATGTAATCTGTAATCTGTAATCCCAGTCGAGATGTGGTGTTGGAAAAGGACAGCGGGTCAGGCAACATCCAATGAGCAGTAGAATCAATGTTTTGCGGATAAACCCTTCGTCAGGAATGAGGCTTGTATGCTGGAGGGTTTGAGAGATAAATTGGAGCGGTGGGGTTGGGTGAAGGTAGCTGGTAGCGCAAGAGTTTGATGAAGGTGGGGATGCGGGGATAGGTCATACAGGAGGTTGGAATGGATAATTGGAAAGACAATGGACAGCTTAAGAGGTTTGTGCCGAGTTGGGGGATTTGGACTGGGATAAGGTGGAGGAGGGGAAATAAGGAAACTGGTGAAATCCACATTAATGCTGTATGGTTGCAGGGTCCCAAGGCGGAAGATGAGTAGTTTTACTTCCAGGCGTCGGGTGGTTAGGATTTAGCAATGGAGCGGCCCCAGGACCTGCATGTCCTTGGTAGAGTGGGAGGAGAAGTTGAAATGCTCAGCCACGGAGCAGTGGTTTTTGATTGTGTGGGTGTCCATTAAATGTTATCCATAATGATCCGCAAATTGGCGTTCGGTCTTCTTGATGTAGATTAGACCACACCTGGTGCAACGGATGCAGTAGGTGACATTAGTGGAGGTACAGGCACATTTCTGTCAGATATGGAAGCATCTTTCCCAGATACCTTCCATCCAACCCTATCTTCTTCCCATTTATGTCTCAGCTCCCTGGCCCACAGGCCTCATTCCTGATGCAGGGATAAAGCCTAAAATATGGATTCTCCTGCTACTCAGATGCTGGCTGACGTGCCGTGCTTCTCAGCACCACAATCTCGACTCTGACCTCCAGCATCTGCAGTCCTCACTTTCTCCTGGATTAAACTCCCAATCCATTTAGTCTCTCATCATAAGCAAACCCTCTCAAATGCGGAATCAACATTGTCACATTCCTAGGCATCCCATCTAGTGCGAGTGTATCCTGTCTCAAGTAAGGACAACAAAACTGCACGCCGTAATCCAGGTTTGGCCTTACAAGCACCCTTTACAGCTGCAACGTAAGCTGCCCTGTTGTTAAACTCCATCCTTTTGGCAATGATGGAAATAGTCGACTTCACATTTGTTAACGTTGCACTCCATTTGGCTAATCATTTTAACCAACTGTGTCCCTCTGAAGCATTTCGCAGTACTCTGCACATTTTGCTCTACAACTGATCTGAGTGTCGTCTGTACACTTTGACAAAGTACACGTGCTTACCAACTTCAACTCATCCATTTAAATTGTGAATAATTGCGGTTCAAACAGTGATTTCCGAGGCACAGCTCTAGTCAATGATCACCGACCATAAAAGCTGTGGTGGGAGAATGAGCAATGTTGCTTGTACTAACATGAGTGCCGGATAAAAGTTCTAGTTAGATCAGGGCCAAGATGCTTGATGGATGAGTGGGACAGTCGAGGTCAGTATGAGAGGGCTGATTCTTGCGTAGGAAACCGTAGGTCTGGGATTACAGTGGTGATAGCTAAACAGAACAGTGATGGTCAATGGGTATATTGGTGAAAAGTGACCGGGACAGCGTAGATCAATGATAATGCAACTGATACGTGAACAGGATAGCAGGAGCTCGTGAATGCAGTTGTGATGTTTGAAGGTGACACCGAGGTCAATGAGCACAGGTGTGATCGCTGAAAGGGACAGCGCAGGTCAACGAGTGCAGCAGTGATGTGTGAATGGGCCTTTCTCAGTCAATGCAGAGAGAATGCAATCAGTCAGTAACAATGTTTGTCACTGACTTCAATGTAATGTGTGGATAAGGAAACTCAGTTACTTTGGTCTGAAATGAAAAGATTTTAGCAGGAGAGGAATTTGTGGATTGAGTGAGAATCTCTACCAGGGAAAGGTCTCAATTATAAAGAGAAATCCTGCAAAGTTTGTACTCGTGGAGAAGCATCTACGCAGAGAATAAAAGAAATAATGTTTAAGTCATAGAGATGTACAGCACGGAAACAGACCTTTCAGTCCAAACCGTCCATGCCGACCAGATAGCCAAAACCCAATCAAGTCTCACCTGCCAGCACGCAGCCCATATCACTCTAAACCCTTCCTATTCAATACCCATCCAGATACATAATTGTACCAGCTGCCGCCCCTTCTTCTGGTAGCTTATTCTGTGCACGTACCATCCTATGCGTGAAAAAGGTGCCCCTCAGCACTCTGTTTTTATCTTTCCCCTCTTACCCTAAACCTATGCCGTCTTCGCTATGTGACCTTTGCCATATGGCTGTCTCTGTACTGCGTTAAAATGTCGGAAGTGATTTTGGCACGTTTCGTGTTATTCAATTTCCTGCAATCTAGTACAGGTAACTAAAGGGATCTAAAGACCAAAAACTAAAATGGAATAGACTATGGGATTCGGCTCGAGTTTCCGTCAAGTTTTCCAGGAAAATCAGGAATGTGGATTTTAAGTTTTTGAGAACAGTGGTGGCAGCTTTGAATGCCTGAGCAGACATAGGGTAAATAGAAGCTTCATCGGCACAAATGTCGTTTAAATTGGGAAAGTCGCCGATTCACAAAGTGGGGGCCGTTGGAATGAAGCAGTCACAATGAGTGTCATTCCTGGTTGTCCTTCTTGAAAACATGACGGCCGTTGCTCACGTCCGTGTTAACATCACGATCCTAGAGCATAAGTGCTTGGCCTGCGGGCAGAGCGAGTGGTACAATGGACAAACCGCCTGACCCGCGATCAGGGGATTTTAGGGTCGAATCCTACCTGACTCGAGGGCAACCTGCACATTTGTTATTCCTACACGTGGATTTTGTTTTTACTATTCTGAATCTGAAATGATATTTGAAGTCCTGATCGACAGGAATGAGAATCCTTTCTGTAAATGTTGAGAACATCATAGTCAAGATTCTAGCAACATCACAGGTGGTAAATCTGAAATAGTCGCACACGTTGCTTGTGGGCATCTTTCCATTTCCCAATCCCTGCGACACAATCACGGCCACTCCGAGGAAGGACAAGGAAACAGAATTAATAGCCTTTTCTCAGCTTTGAGAATCTTCAGAAACGCTTTGGAAAGCGAATCCAAAGAGAATAAAGGGTAAACTGTCAAAAGTGTCGGGACTATGGAGAAACCTTTCCCTTCTTTGAGAGGCTGGCACATTGACACTGATGTTCACGGTGCCATTAATCGATCCGCGGCATTGAAAGGACTCCTGTCACTGATGCTCTCTTTTTGCTGTTATCGTTGTCAGAAACAAAAATCCCTCTTTCCATGATCGTGAATCGGGCGAGGACCACGGCAGTCCAAGCTTCGAATATAAACCACTGGACCATCAGGGATGACTGGAGAAGAGCGATGCACGAATGGAGTAAAAGCCATCAAACTACTTGTACGTGATGCCGCCAGAAACGAAGACTTGATTATCCTTTACCCATTTTTCATCATGTAACCTTGTATACCTGAGCACCACAAATTCACATCTGAATACCTCGGATTTTTATGTGGATTTTACCTTTTGCTGCACTTTCAAACGGATAGCTTCAGATTCAATCACCCTCCGGATGATAAGCTTTTACTGCATATCTACTCAAATCTTTCTGCCTCTTATCTTAAATCAGTGCCGCCTGGGAATCGATCAAGATGAAAGGTATCTTTCAGTCGAACCTATCCATAGCCCTCATCACCGTACACATCCTAATCATGTGGTTGTTTAGTGGTAGATTTCTCGCCCGACACGCGGGAGCAACTCGTTCAGTTCCCAGCCAAAGCATTACAATATCGTTTTGGGGGTGCCAAGGTGGCTCAAGGGTTAGCACTGCTGCACCACAATGCCAGGGACTCGGTTTCAATTGCACGCTCAAGTGACTGTATTTATCCAGGATACAAATGCGACAGGAAAGGTAGAAGGGGAGGCAAGAGAGGAGAGGGAGTGGCATTTTTGATAAGGGATAGCAGTACAGCTGTGCTGAGGGAGGATATTACCGGAAATACTTCCAGGGAAGTTATGTGGTTGGTATTGAGAAATAAGAAAGGGATGATCACCTTATTGGGATTGTATTATAGACCCCCCAATAGTCAGAGGGAAATTGAGAAACAAACTTTTAAGGAGATCTCAGCTATCTGTAACAATAATAGGGTAGTTATGGTAGGGGATTTTAACTTTCCAAACATCGACTGGGACTGCCTTAGTCTTAAAGGTTTAGACGGAGAGGAATTTATGAAGTGCGTACAAGACAATTTTCTGATTCAGTATGTGGATGCACCTACGAGAGAAGGTATAAAAATTACCTACTTTTGGGAAACAATGTAGTGCAGCTGACTGAGGTGTCAATGGGGGAGCACTTTGGGGCCAGCGACCATAACTCTATTCGTTTAAAAATGTGATTATAAAAGGATAGACCAGATCGAACAGTTGAAGTTCTAAATTGGAGAAAGGCCAATTTTGACGGCATTATGCAAGAACTTTCGAAAGCTGATTGGAAGCAGATATTTGAAGGTAAAGGGACGGCTGGAAAATGGGAATCATTCAGAAATGAGATAACAAGAATCCAGAGAAAGTATATTCCTGTCAGGGTGAATTGGAAGGCTGGTAGGTATAGGGAATGCTGGATGACTAAAGAAATTGAGGGTTTGGTTAAGAAACAGAAAGAAGCATATGTCAGGTATTGACAGGATACATCGAGTGACTCCTTAGAAGAGTATAAAGGAAGTATGAGTGTACTTAAGAGGAAAATCATGAAGGCAAAGGTGACATGAGATAGCTTTGGCAAATAGAATTAAGGAGAAACCAAAGGGTTTTCACATATATATTAAGGACAAAAGGGTAACTAGGGAGAGAATAGGGCTCCTCAAAGATCAGCAAGGCGGCCTTTCTGTGGAGCCACAGAAAATGGGGTGGGATACTAAATGAATATTTTGCATCAGTATTTATTGTGGAAAAGGATATTGAAGGGAAATAGACGGTGACATCTTGCAAAATGTCCAGATTACAGAGGAGGAAGTGCTGGATGTCTTCCAATGGTTAAAAGTGGATAAATCCCCAGGACCTTATCAGGTGTACCGGGGAACACTATGGGAAGCTAGGGAAGTTATTGCTGGGTCTCTTGCTGAGATATGTGTAACGTAGATAGTCACAGGTGAGGTGCCGGAAGGCTGGAGGTTGGTAAACGTTGTACTAGCATTTAAGAGGGGCGAGAAAGACAAGCCAGAGAACTATAGCCCGGTGAGCCTGAACTCAGTGTTGGGCAAGTTGTTGGAGTGAATCCTGTGGGACAGGATGTATATGTATTTGGAAAGGCAAGAACTGGTTAGGGATTGTCCACAAGGCTTTGTGCGTGGGAAATCATACTCACAAACTTGATTGAGGTTTTTGAATAAGTACCAAGGAAGATTGATGAGGGCAGAGCAGTATATGTGATCTCTATTGACTTTAGTAAGGCGTTCGACAAGGGTTCCCATTGGAGACTGATTAGCAAGGTTAGATCTCATGGAATACAGGGAGAACTGGCCATTTGGATACAGAACTGGCTCAAAGGTAGAAGACAGAGGGTGGTGGTGGAGGGTTGTTTTTCAGACTGGAGAACTGTGACCAGTGGAGTGCCACAAGGATCGGTTCAGTGCCCTCTACTTTTTGTCATTTGCATAAATGATTAGGATTCATGCACAAGAGGTACAGTTCGTAAGTTTGCAGATGGCACCAAAATTGAAGGTGTAGTGGACAGCGAAGATCTAGACCAGATGGGCCAATGGGCTGAGAAGTGGCAGGTGGAGTTTAATTCAGATACATGTGAGGTGCTGCTTTTTGTGAAAGTAAATCTTAGCAGGACTTATACAATTAATGGTAAGGTCCTAGGGAGTGTTGCTGAACAAAGAGACCTTGGAGTGCAGTTTCATAGCTCCTTTGAAAGTGGAGTCGCAGATAGATAGGATAGTGAAGGAAGAGTTTGGTATTCTTTCCTTTATTTGTCAGAGTGTTGAGTACAGGAGTTGGGAGGTCATGTTGCGACTGTGCAGGAAATTGGTTAGGCCACTGTTGGAATATTGCGTGCAATTCTGGTCTCCTTCCGATCGGAAAGATGTTGTGAAACTTGAAAGAGTTCACATAAAGTTTTACAATGATGTTGCTAGGTTTGGAGGATCTGAGCTATAGGGAGAGGCTGAACAGGCTGTGACTGTTATCCCTGGAGCGTGAGAGGCTGAGAGGTGACCTTATAGTGGTTTATAAAATTACGAGGAGCATGGATAGGATAAATAGACAAAGTCTTTTTCATGCGACCGTGGTGTCCAGAACAAGAGTGCATAGGTTTAGGGTGAGAGGGAAAAGATCTAAAATAGAGAGAAGGGGCAACTTTTTCACGCCGAGGATGGTACTTGAATGGAATGAGCTGCCAGAAGATGTTGTGGAGGCTGGTACAATTGCAACATTTAAGAGGCATTATGGATGGGTATATGAATAGAAAGGGTTTGGAGGGATAAGGGCCCGGTGTTCGCAGGTGGGAATAGATTGTGATAGGATATCTGCTCGGCGTGGACAGGTTGATCGAAGGGTCTGTTTCCATGCTGAACATCTCTCTGACTCTATGACTGTCACTCCTGACAATCTCCCCAGCTCCAAGAAAAACAGCCCGGTCTGTCCATTCTATCTTCATAACCACAACACTTCAAATAGACAGGACCCGTGTCAATCTCTTCTGCACCATTCTCATTGCTGTCACCTACATGCTATAACGTGAAGTTTCAAATTCCACAAAGTATGCAAGCCATCGGCGAATGAACAACTGAAATTAAGAATGCAGAAAACCAAAGATATTGCTTTTTTTCCAAAAGAGTATCTGCTGCTCAATACTGGGTTGCGTCATTTTCCTGAGCCTGATGCTCTAATATTCTCTGATACATGTCAGTAGAAGCTGGTCCTTGTGGATTTATCTCAGAACTGCGGCATGGAAATTGTTGGACTTGTTTCAAAGGGAGACTGTGGCACGTTCACCTAGGAACAGTGACCGCCGCAGTACACAATGAATGGTGTCAATGTGAGCGTTCGATTGTGCATTGCATCAGTGAAATAGGAGGAGTGATGTAAAGGAGATTAATTATTGTTGAGGAAGGGATATCTCTGAGAATGTGTCAGTTTGAAACACAGAGATTTGAGAGGGTGGGCCTTTCAAAGAGCAAAACCATCACCTCAAAAAACGTTTTCATATTAAACAATATTCCTTCCAGCGTTTGCTCAGCACAAATTAATTGGAGTAAAAGGAGAATATTCCATCATCCAGATTTGAACTGATTTTGCGGCAGCCACAACGCAAACCAACATACCCGATACTACATGGGAAACCAAAATGTAAAAAACAATGTGGAGAGTGTCAACGGATATGTCAGGAACAACACCACATGCACAATAGGAATACTTGCTAACCAGTGACAGTGATGTGTGAACTCAGAATCTTCACAGCCTCGGGCGACATTGAATTTAACGATTCAGCCCACATTGAATTTTTTGAAGACTGCGATTGTTAGATTTCTACAAAACGTCTAAGGAGGAGGGCGCAAGGCACATTATTGAGGAAACCTATTTCTCATAAATAATGTAATTTAATATCGATTACTTCACCAATTTCCTCACTCAACGCAATACGCACTGCTACGGATGATCATATATTCCAATTGCCAGACCCGGAGTCAGAGAAACTGCGAAGGGCAGACCGAGAATACGACAAGCAATGGCGATGGAGATGATTGCACAGATGTGTATCTCGACTGATGCAATCGGGGAATGGGAAATCCTTCTCTGACAGTTTGCAGGTGCGTGAAAGACCGAGCCTAAGAGCTACAACCTCACCTGGAGCAGCTCCTCGTTATATTGAGCAGGGAGCATTGGGCGAACAGTTTCCTAAATCACCTGGAGCAGCTTCTACTGACATTCAGCAGGCATCATTGGGACACCAGTCTGGGAGCTACAAACTCAACAGGAGCAGCTTCTATTGACATGGAGAAGGGAGCATTGGAACATCAGGCTAAGAGCTCCAACCACACTTGGAGAAGCTTCTATTAACATGGAACAGGGAGCATTGGGACACAGGCTTCGAGGAAAAGATACTCAGCAATTTTAATCAGAAGTGAATTTTTTTCAGCATGACACATGCATGTAGATTAAGAGAGTATCTGTCCTAGGAAAATGTCTCAATTATGTGAAAAATTCTGCAAAGATTCCACTCGTGGACGAACATCTGCGTAGAGAGAAATAGAGGGATTGTATTCGCTCTGTGACGTTCCTCATCTGCCTGACTCTGCGCTGGGTTAAAATGCAGGATGGGATTTTCAGCTCGTTTCATGTCATTCGATTTCCTGAAAACACACATTAAAGTAATTTGAACCTCAGAAATTTATCGGGAATGTACGATGTTCTGATTTGGCTTGAATTTATGTCGAGTAATGGAGGAAAATATGCAAGTGGTGTTTATATATCTCAGATCAGCGGTGATCCCATTGAATAGCTGAGCAGACAAAGAGTGAATGGAAACATCGTGAGCACAAATGTGTTTGCTTTACAAAACTCGCCAATTCGCAAAGAGGAGGTTCATTGGAATGAAGCAGTTAACAGTGATTGTCTTTACTGAACATGACTGTATGTGAACATGACTGCTATTGCTCATGTCTGTGTTATCATCACATCTCTGTAGCATGCAAGGCTTCCCTTGCAAACGGCCAGTATTGCAATGAATAACGTGCCTGATTACGGCATTGTCTGTTCGAGTGCAATGAAGGCTTTTATTGCACTTACAAACAAATCTTACTCATTTTTCTGAAGTTGAAAGGACGTTTGAATTCCTAATCTGCAGGAACGAGAATCGCTATTATCAACGTCGCCGAGAACATCAGAATCAATGACCCAGCATCATCACTGGAGATGAAGCTGAAAGATTCCCACACGCTTCTCATGAGCACATTTTCATTTCGCAGAGCCATCGTCCCAATCACAGCAGTTTCTTCACCATCTAAACTCACGCTTAAACTGCTCCACAGAGATACAAACTTTCAAGCAGACCTCACCCCCATCACTGACCCTGGAGCCTGCAGCCTGGTACTGGGATTAGGAAAATCAGGAAAGATCAGAGGAAGCAAGATTACCTCACACTTACAGCGAATAGCAAGACTCATTCCAGGGGTTGGGAGATAGGTTTATGTTAAACACATACCAACATGACTGCAGTGTAAAAGCCACAAGAAAGAAACTCAAACCCGCCTAGCTCACTGAGCTACATGCACTGAGCTGGCAGCTTTCTGAACCTTGCCCCATGCCATGGCCAGGAGTGCACAGTCCAAGACATGTTTGTCCGGAACCAGCGCCTGGGAGAATGGGGATTGTGGTGGGCAATGCGCGATCTGCTATCCATTACACTCTTAAAACTGATTTGTGATAGCTGATTGACCTTGATGGGCATAACTGCTCTCTGGTCAGATACAGTTATCTCTCTAACAGCTCTCTCTACTGTACCCATTCTCTGAACTTTTCCCTACTCCATTCGCAGTGATTCCCACACACTACTGTTGTCCCTTGTTCCTCCGCATTGCCTCGGTTTCTTCAGAAACGTAGAAATCCTTGATATGTATGTGACTGCTCCACGATACCATACTCTCTTGCGGTTTTCTTTCCACACACTCTCATCCCTTCAGATGTCGGAACTATTACTCGATCCTTGTAGAAAACATGCAAATATCACGTTGAGTTCAGCCGTTTCCTGTTGCAAAAAATTCCACAACTCTCTGAGTGAAAACAAAATCTCCTCACCTCCAGTAAAATGCTTTCCATCTGCTCCTCTGTTTCTATGTGTCTTCCTGACTGTCCTTTCTCTGTATTCAGGATTACTGATGTCCCATTCACTCCACATCCAAGCACTTCTTTTGTCTCTTCGTTTCCGAATTGGCAATCCCCCGGTTTCGCAATACGAAACATTTTAGGAGTGAATCTCTCCATCCTTCCAACCCTCGTTCCCTTTGTAAACTGCCCTTCCCCCTCTCCATGCCCTGAATCGGCGACCAGAACCATTCACCTAGTTTCTGCTATTTCCACCAATTCGTCGACGACTGTGTCTGTCATGGTATCACAAATATGCATGAAACTTATTATAAAGTGCCATGAGGCTCTCTGCCTCTACTACCCACGTTCAGACAATGAATTTCAGATTCCAATTGCATAAGTGAAAGCAAAACAGCATTTACATCACTTTAAAACGTCCTGCACGTTTCAATCGATCTATACCCCTGTGCCCCATATTGATTCCAGCACCAAGCTGAAAGATTAATTACTGTCTTCCTTGTCGGTGTCCCTAATAATTTTATATATCTCAGTTAGGTTTCCGCAATCTACACTGCTCCAAAGAATCTATCCAAGTCTTACGGTGGCGGTGTGGTTCCCTGCTGAAGGAGAAAGATTAGATCATGCCTTCTCACATATTCTGGGTGAAGTATCTGCCAATTTCACCCTAAACCAAACTGCGGTTTTTACATGCAAAGCAGCACAGAGGTTGGTCTCAATTGCGAATCCACCTGAGCGGCCAGAACATGCCTCCTGAAACAGGGAAGCGGGCAAAAGGGGACGCGATAGAAGGAGCAATATAATTTAAATCCACTGGGCGTTTCAATTCATCTATATTGGCATGATAGTGACAGAGACTTCAGAAACACTCAGCAGCCCAACACTCGTGAAACATTCAGGACAAAAAGGTGAAACAGAAGCTGTTTACGTTCTGAAATGCTCAGAGACCCGTCAGTCACAGCCCAACTCCTGCTCAATGGCCTCCCTGCGATTCTTGCCGAATGCTGCCATCCCATTATAACAAGCAAATTTACTCCCCATTCCGCTGTTGGTATGGTGACGTGTGTGTGTGTGTGTGTGTGTGTGTGTGTGTGTGTGTGTGTGTGTGTGTGTGTGTGTGTATGTGTATGTGTGTGTGTGTGCGGATCAGTGTGTCTGACTTGGTTTTTCCTTGCTACGTGTCTCTCTTCTTCACAATCAATCTTGCAGATTTGATCTATTAACAATGCTGTTGCCATTCTATAATCCCGGCATGCTACCTAAACATTATCAATAATTCAATCCATACTCCATGTGTGGTTTAGTTTCTCCTGAAAGTGTGATTAAATTTCGAACTCTTTTACCATTGGCATAGAACGTAAACGTTATGGCAATCTAGCCAGTTGCCCAATTTGAGCACGGTGTCTGCCAACAATATGAGTTCCTCACCAAACATCAACGGATGCTGCATATAAGGTGGAAGGAAGATGGAGACCAGACATCATTCAGTCACTTTATCAATTTATAGAATCGTAGTCACACAGCAGAGAACTAGATCATACTGTCCAACCAGTCTGTGCAAAACAAAGCCCCAACCTAAACTACTCCCATCTGTCTCCTACGGGACCATGTCTCTCCAAATCTTTCCCTTTCAGGCAATTATTCCAATGTCTTCAAAGGTAGTAATTGCACCCACAACCTCCACTTCCTCGGGAAATTCATTCCACACGTGAAGTGATCTGTGTGAAAAGTGCCCCTCGTGCCTTTTTAAAGTCTGTCTCTTCTCATCTTTAAATTGTGTGAACCTAATCTTCAAATCCCTCATTCTCGGGAAAGGACTGTACCATTAACACTTTTTTTGTGCCTAATTAATTTTGTAAAATTATTGAAGATCGCCTCTCAACCTCCTATACTCCAGTGAATAGATGCCTTCTGAACTCTCTCATTGCTATAATTTCCTTCCTAAAACAGGACGATGGCAACTGAATACTTTTTCTTTCAGAATACGTCACACCAAAGACCAAATTAGAATGGTGATGGAAAAGCAGAACAGGTCAGGCAGCATCCGAGGAGCAGGAAAATCGACGTTTCGGGCAAAAGCCTTTCATCCAGAATAGAGGCATGGTACCTGTCGAGCCTCACCAACGTCCAGGCAATCCCAACGTAACTTCCCAACTCCGACACTCAAAGGACTGAACCATGAGGCGAACGTACTGGACCCCTCTTCTTACTACCTGTGGGGCAAACTTCAGCAATTTTTCACTGGGATCCAGTATCCCTCTGTTCTGCAACACGACAAAAACGCTTCCGATTAATTGTATTATCGTGGCCTTGTTTGTTTTTCAGATTACAATGTTGAGAAGTTGAATTTGTAAAGTGACAAAGTGGAAGGGAAAGAGAGGGTGAGATGCAATTAGAAAATATCACTCAAAATGTTTAAAAATCAGGGCGGGTTCGTACTCCACTTGTGGAGATAGACTGTATCCCAGGAAAACGAGAGGACTGCAGATACTGGAAAGTTAGAATTGAAAAGTATGACGATAGAAAGGCACAGCATTTGACATTCCTGACGAAGGGCTTATGCCCGAGACGGAAACTCTCTTCGCATGCTGACTGACCCGCTGTGTTTTTCCAAGGCCACATCTTTCAATACAAAACGGATTTTACCAAGTGGTGAATTCTGTCTTTCCAGGCTCGTTGGCCCAACAACTCGACAGTGACGCACCGAAAAGTAAGCCACCAAACCCCATTCTCATACCCTGTTTACCTATTTTTACATCGAACAAACGCCCCAAACCTAGTCATCCCTGAACACAATGGGCAATTTAGCATGGCTAATTCTTCTAATCTGCCCATCTCTGGATTGTGTGAGTAAACCCACGGAGGCGCGGGGAGAATGTGCAAACTCCTCAAAGACAGTTGCCATAGGATGGAATAGAATCCAGAGTCGTGGCACTGCGAGGGCACAATAATAACCAGTGGGACCCAGTGTCAAATATGCAAACAGCTTTGTCCATTTCCGATCAAAACATAAACAAGAGCAGAATCTACCATGATAATAAACAGAAACATTGTCATTCCTGACAGACAGTAGGTGAATTGGAAACCTGCAGCTTCACCTCCTCAGTTTCTCCGACGTGTGTTTTTCTATTACAGACAAGGTTTTGCTCCGTTACTGAATATACACTTGCAGCTCTGTAAGTGTAGAGTCATATTTCTTCGAATTAAACCTCCATCTGATTAATTCTCATGATCAGGTTCCTAAATCTGTCTTATGATGCTCACATATCCAGAGTTCCTGGGGAGGAGGAAACTGTCTGCGGTACCAGGCTTTCTGGGTGATCAGCGCATGTTCGAGTGCATCAGCATCATTGCTGTTGGAGCTGTCCAGGATGTGTTTGGATGATCAGAGGGATAGCTGGTCCTCCAGCCAATGGAAGTGCATGGAGGACTGCACTGTTGTATTGCGCTGCAACGGCCGGTCTCCCATCCAATATAGTAAATGGATGGTCCTCCCAGTTTCCAATTCTTTCCCTCTGTCTGACTCTCCCATTCTCTTACACTGTCCCTCTTTCTGACTGCCTCTCTCCCTTTCCATCTGTCTGATTCTCCCTGACCCTCGGTCTCACTCTCTCCCCCCTCCTCTCCCTCTGACTGATCCTACTTATCTCTGTCTCTCCCTATGGCGGACTCTCTGTCTCTGTCTCTGGCTCCATCTGTCGGATTATCTCTTCTTCCATCTCACTCTCTCTCCCCACGTATCCCTCTTGTTGACACTCACTGTTTCTCGCTCTCCCTCTGTATGTCTCTGTCTCTGTTTCCATCTCCCTCTCGATGTCTCCCTCTCCTCTCCATTTGGTTAGCACTCTCCCTCTTCCTCTGCCTGACTATATCTCTCTCCCTCTCCCTCTGTTTGACACAGTCTCTCACTCTCCTTCTCCGAATGTCTGACTCTGTCTCTCTGTCACTCTGTTTCTCTCTCTCTCTCCCCCTCTCTCCCTCTCGCTCTCCCTCCCTCTCCTACTGTTTGAAACTGTCTGTCTCTACTTCACACACACACACCCTCCCGTTCTGTCTGACTCCCACTGCCCTCTCCCTGTCTCTCTCTCTCTCTGTCCCTCCCTCTGTTTGACTATCTCTCTCTCTCTTTCGCTCTCTCACTCGCTCCCTCTCTCCCCCGCCTCTTCAGGGGTCTGAAACTCTCTCATCCCTCCCTGTCTCTCGCTGTCTGGCTCTCACTTTCTTCTCCTTATGTTTGTCTGATTCTCACTCTCTTACCTCCCTCACCCTCTGTCTCACTCACTCTATGTCTCCTCTCCCTCTCCCCGACTCTCTCTCCATCCCTGTCTTAGTTGGTCATTGTCCCTCTCACTCTGCCTGACACACCCTCCCACCCTTCCCTCTCTCTAATTCTTACTCCCTCAATATCCCTCTGCATGAGTCTATCACACTTCCTCTGTTTCCTTCTGACACACTCTCCCTCTCCTTAACCTTTGGTCATACGCTTTCTCCCTCTCCCGATCCTTCTCTCCGACTTTCTCTTCCCATTTATCCTCTGTCTGATGCTCTTGCGGTGTTTTCGTCTGCCTCTGTCTGACTCTTTCTGACTCTCTGCCTCTGTCTGACTCTTTCTGTCTATCTCTGCCTCTGTCTGAATCTCTGTTTCACTCTCTGATTCTGTCTGTCTCTCCCTTTCCCTATCTCTCCCCCTCTCTCTCCCCCTTACTGCCCCTTCCACTCTGATCGATGGATATATGAACAGGAAGGGTTTGGAGGGATACGGGCCAGATGCTGGCAAGTGGGACTAGACTGTTGGGATATCTGCTCGGGTTAGACTGAAGGGTCTGTTTCCATGCTGTACATCTCTATGACCCTGTCTTCCTCCCACTCTTTCCAATTCTCTCTTTCTCTGGCTATCCTCCCTCTCTCTGACTCTCTCTCCATCCCTCTCCCTCAGTCTGATGCTCACTCCCTCTCTGTCTGCCTGACGTCTCTCCTCTTCCTCTGTTTTTAGCTGTCTCCCTCTCCAGCTCGCTCTCACACTCTTCCCCTTTGCAGTTTGTGTGCATGTGTCTCTCTCTATCTCCCTTTATCTGACTCTATCTGTCGCTCCCCTCTCCCTGTGTCTGACACACTCTCTCTCGCCCTCTGCCTCACTCTCTCCAGATCCCTTTCCTTCTTCCACTGTATGACTCTCACTTTCCTCTCCTTATGTCTGTTTATCACTCTCTCATCCCACCCTCTGTCTGACTCTCTCTCTCTCCATCTCCCTCTCCCTGACACCCTCGCTCTCTCTCCCTCTGTCTCTCTCCCTCTACCACTGTCTGACTCTCACTTTCCTCTGCCTCTGTTTGCCTGAAATCTGTCTCTCTTTCTCCCCACCCTCGCCCTCTCTCTGACTCTCTCCCTTCCTTTCCTTCTGGTAGATTCCCTCCCTCTCCTTAGGTATGACTCTGTCTCTCGTTTTCCCTCTGCCCGACTATCTCCCCGCCCTCACACTCCATATGTCCGACTCGCTTTGTCCTCTTCCTCTGTCCAACTCTCTCTGACTCTCCCTCTGTTTGAAACTCTGTCTTTCACTTTATCTCTCTCTGACTTTCTCTCCTCTCCCTCTGTCAGAATTTCTCTCCCGCTCTCCCCCACCCTGTTTCTGACACTGTCTATATTTCTCTCACTGTCCGATTCTGTATCTCACCCATCCCACTGCCTGACACTCCCTCACTTCATCTCACAATTTCTGGATCTCTCTCTCTCTCTCTAGCAATCTCCATCGCTATCTCACTCTATCTCTCCTAATCCCTCTCTCCGAAGTCTCTTTCTCCGTCTCTCTGTTTCTCTTTCTCTCGGATTTCCGACTTCCCTCTCCTTCTCTCTGTAACTCTCTAACTGCATCGATCGGAATCTATCTGACACTGTCTCTCCTTCGCTTTCTCTCACGTATCTTAAACTGTCTCTCCCTGCTCCCTCTGTCCGACTCTCTTTCTCTCCACTCTCTGTCTGTGACGCTCTCTCTCCCTCTCCATCTGTCTCTCTCTCCCCCTCGCTCTGCCTGACTCTTCCTCACCCTCTCCTTGTGTGTGACGCTCTCTCTTCCTCTTTCGCTAACTGACTCTCTCTCCCTCCCCCTCTGCCAATGTCTGACTTTCCCATTTACCCTCTTCCTAAACCTCACTCTGTCTCTTCCTTCTTTCTCTCTTCCTCTGTCTGACTCTCTTACTCTCCCTTCCCCTTCTCTGGGTCTAACTCTCTCACTCTCCCTCTCCAACTGCCTGTCTCACTGTCAGAATCTTTCTCACAATCCCTTCCCCGCATTTCTCTCTCTCACCCTTATCCTCTGTCTGACTCTCTCCCCTCTTTACATTTCCCTATGTCTTACTGTCCTTCGCTCTCTATTTCTCCCCTTCTCTGTGCCTACCTCTCTCCCTCTCCCTCTCCACCTGCCTGCCTCACTGCCAGAATCTTTCTCACAATCCCTTCCCCGAATTTCCCTCTCTCACCCTCTCCTTCCGTCTGAATCTCTCTCTCTCTGCCTCTCTTTTGACTCCCTATTTCCCTTTCCCTCTGTCTGACTCTGTCACACTCTACGTCTCTATATGTGTGACTCCGTCTCCCTCATACTCTGACTGATTTTCTCTCCCTCTTTTATCACATTCTGTCTAACTGTCCTTCACTCTCTCCTTCTCCCATTCTCTCTGTCTAACTCTCCTCCGCTCCATCTCCTTCTGCGTACCTCTCTGCCTGAATCTCTCTCTCCAACCCTCCCTCTCCCTTTGACCAACTCTGTCCGACCCTGTCTCTCATTCCGTCTCTCTGACACTCTCCCTCCCTCTCTGTCTCTCGCCACACTCTCCCTCTGTCTGCCTCTCTCCCCTTTTCCCTCTCTCACACCCTCTCTCTCCTCTCTCTGTCTATCTCTCGGCCTCTCTCTTCATTTTACCTCAATCTGACTCTCTCTGTCTCCCTTCCTCTCTCTCTGTCTGGCTGGCTGTCTTTCTCAACCTACCTCTCTCCCATTCAATCTCTCCCTCTCCTCCTCTCCCTCAGTCTGAATCTCTCTTTCTCTCTCTCCCGTTCTCTCTGCCTAAATATCTCCTTCTCCCTTTCCCTCTGTGAGACTGTCATTCTGCCTCTTTTTGCCTTTCCCTCTTCCCGAATCTCTCTCTCTCACCCTGAAACTACTGTCTGACTCTTTGCCTGTCTAGCTCCCGTCTGACACCCTCTCTCTCACTCTCCCTCTTTGTGACTCCGTCTCACTCACCCTCTTTCTAACTCTCCTCCTCTATCTCTCTTCTCCTTCCCCATTTTCCTTGTCTTACTCTCACCCGCCGCTCCCTCTCCCTTGCTCTGACTCTCTCTCCAACTCTTCCTCTACCTGTGTCTGACTCTGCCTCCCCATGTCTCTCACTCCCTCTGTCTGACACACTGTCTCTCTCTCGCCCCCTCTTCTGTCTGCTTGACACACTCTCTCTGTCTGCCTGAGTCTCACTCTCCTCCGCTCTGTCTGACTCCCTCTTCTTCTCTCACACACATCCTTGCTCCCACCCCCTCTCTTTCTCTCTGCCCGTCTCTACCTCCATCTTGCCCCGGTATGGCGTTCTCTCTCTGTGTGTGTCTCTCTCTCACTCTCCCTCTTTCTTTACCCTCTCTACCTCTGCCTGACATTCTCTCTCCCCCCCCCCTGTCTTAATCGGTCTCTCTCTGCCTCCCTCTCCCTCTGTATCACTCTCTTGCCCTCACTCCCTCTATCTGATGCTGTCTCCTCATCTCCGTCTGTCTGTCTCTCCCAAAAATCCAGGTATCTCTCTCCTTCTCCCTCACAGACCCTCTCTCTCTTCCTCTCCCCACTTGATTCTCTCTCCCTCCCTCTCTGTTTTGTTTGATCTCTCTCTCTGCCTCCCTCACCCTAGGTCTGACTCTACCTCCCCCTCACTCCCTTTCTCTGATGCTCGCTCTTTCTCCCACTCTCTGTCTCGATATGTACCTGTCATTCTCTCTCTACTGTAACAATCTCTTTCTCACTCACTCTAGTACTTTCCCACTCTCTCTCCACCTGTCCCACAATCTCGCTCTGCCGCCTTCCCACTCTCTCTCCAACTGCCTCGCACTCGCTGCCTTTGAAGTTCACTCCCTTTCTCTCTGCACCCCTTCTCCCTTTCTCCACATATCCAACTCTATCTCACCAAACCGCTCCAAATCTGTCCCTCTGTAGTCCCCCCACTCTCTTTCTTTCTATCTACGATACTCGCACCCCTCTCTCTACATCCCTCCCTCTCTGTATCTGCTGATCACTCTCTCTACCTCCCTCCAACTCTTCCCCTCGCCACTTTCGCGCACTGTTTCTCTCAGCCTCCCCTCATCAACCTCTCTCTCAATTTGTAACCCACCAACGCTTTCTCTCTCAATACCCATCTTTCTCTGTCTCTCTATCCACGTCCCTCTCCATCTCTCTCTGTATCTTCCTCACATTCTCTCTTTTCCCTGTCACTCTCTCTCTCTGTATTCTCCTTCCCTCCCTCTCCATTCCACTTGCTCTGTCTCTCTCGCTCTACCTACCATCCACTGTTTGTCTCTATATGCCTGGCCCACCCTCCCTCGGCGCCTCTACCCTCTCCCTCTCTCTCTCTCGAACCCCTACCTCCCTGTATCTGTGTCTCCCCTCCCACTATTTCTCCCTCCCTGACGACTTCCAAATCCCGCATTCTCTCGACATGCCTCCTCTCCAAGTCTGTCCCTCTCCATTCCAATTCCCTCTCTCTGACCCTCTGCCTCTCTCTCTCTCTCCAGCTCTCTCCCACTCTGTCTCTCTGCCTGCCTCCCACTGTGTTTCTCTGCCTCGCCAACACCTCTCCCACTCTCTCCCTCTCGAGTCCCTCCATTCTCTCCCTCTCTCCCTTCACCCACTCTCCTGGTCTCTCTGTAAACATCTCTCTCACTCTCTCAACCTCATCCTCCGTCTCCAGCTCCGTCTCTCTTTCACTCTCCTGCTTCCTCCAACTCTGTCTGTCTCTACATCCCTCCCACCCTCTCTCGATTCCACACACCCCACAATCTCTTTCTCTCTCCAACATCCTTCTCACTCTCTGTCACCATCCCATGCTCTTTTTCTCGACCCTCCCATCTCTCTGTCTTCCCTCTTCCACTCTCTCTCGCTACCCCCTCCCTGTCACTCGCCCCCCTCTCTCTGTCTCTGTCTCGAAACACCGACTCCATCTCTGTCTCTCTCACCACCCTCTCAAACACTGTCTCTCCATACTCTGCCCAGCCTCTCGAGCACGCTCTCAGTCTCTCTCCCTAGTCCCTCTCTCTCTCTCTATCTCTCTTTCTCTCTCTGTCGCTACCACCCACCCCCGGGCGTGCTCAACCACTCTCTATCCCCCCTCCCAATCTTCCTCCCTATCCCATTCCAACTCACTCTATTCGCCTGGCCCACTGTTTCTTCCTCTCTCGCGAATCCTCGCCCCAATCTCTCTCCAACTCCTCCCTCACACTACCTGCCTGCCTATCTCTCTCGATCGTCACTCTCCCTATCTCTGTGACTGTCTCCCTGCCCCCTCACACACGCTCTCTTTCTTTAGCGCCCTCGCTCCCTCTCCATCTCTCCCAACCCCAAGCACACGCTTGCTCCATTCCCCTACTCTCGCTCTGGACCCCTCCGCCATTCATCCTCTTCCTATATCTCTATCCCCTCCTCACACTGTCTCTCCCATCACCCCTCCAACACATTCACACTATTCCCCCCACTCTCTGATTCTCTTTCCCTCTTTCTAACCCGCTGTCAATCTCTAACTCTCTCACAGACTCTCCTACTCTCTCTGCTCTTGTTCCACTCGCTCAGACTCCATAATCACCTCGCATTCTCACCGCACATCTCTCACTGTCTCTCTGTATACCCACTTCCCGCTCTCGCCGTCTTCACTCTACCACTCTCTCTCGACAGTTCGCTCCCGCTGCCTCTCTCCCTCTATCCCACTCACTAAACCTCACTCTACCCCACTCTGCCACGCTTCCTCTCTCTCCACCCCCACTCTCGCTGTTCCTCGTCAACCTCCCAATTTCACTTTCTCTGTCTCGACATCCCTACCTCTCTGTGTCTCTCCCTCCACTTCCAACTCTCTCTCGACCGCCCCCACTATCTCTGTCTCTCTTCAGTTCGCCCCAATCTCTCTACCTTGTCCGGTTCTCTTTCTTTCTCTCCAACATCTCCCCCAATCTTTCTCTCTATTCTCCACCCCCACTCTCCCCTTCCTACCACCATCGCTCTTTCTCACAATCTCTTTGTAAACCTTATTTTCTCGACACCCCTCCGTCTCTGTATCTTATTTTTGCCAAAATCCAACTCTCTCTCTATCTGCTGCCTCTCTATCTCTCTCGACACCCCATAATTCTCCCTCATTCTCTCTCATCTCCTCCAACAATCTGTCTGTGCATCCCTCCCACTCTCTCTATACATCTTCCTCACAGTCTTTCTCTATTCCCGTCTCATTCTCTCTCTCTCTCTCTCTCTCTCTACTCTGCCCTGACTCCCTCTCAGGCTATCATTTTCCCTCCCTCTCTGTAACCATCGCACTCATCGAATATAGAACATACAACGTTACTGCGTAGCACAGGCACTTCAGCCCTCGATGTTGCGCAGACCGATCAAAATTATCTGATGCCCATCTAACCTACACAATCCTGTAACTTTCCATATGCATGCCCAATGTCCATTTAAAATTCACTTAATGTCGGTGAGTCTGCAATTTCTGCAGGAAGGTCGTTCCACGCCCCTGCTACACACTGAGTAAATACTCTACCCCTAATATCTGTCCTAAATCTATCAGCCCTCAATTTAAAGCTGAGTCTCCTCGTGTTAGCCTTCACCATTGGATGAAAATGGCTGTCATTGTCCAGCCAGTCTAAAACCTGATTACCTCATGTGTCTCGATTAAATCCTATTTCAACCTTGTTTTCTCCAACGAAAAAAGCCTCAGACGTTCCTCAGAAAACCTTCTGCTATACCAGACAGTCTTTGCCACATTTCCAAAGCCTCTGCATCCTTCCTCTAATGCGGTGACCAGAACTGCATTCAATACTGCAAGCGCAGCCTTACCAGTGTCTTGTACAGCTGAAGCATAACCTCCTGGCTCCGAACGTCAATCGCCCTACGAACAAACATACACACACCTATGCCTTCTTAACAACTCTATCAACACGTGTAGAAACGTTTCGGTATTTATACGCCTGGACACCGTGTTCTCTCCGTAATACAAAGAATTTTACCAGGCGCGAAGTACTGTGCATTCCTGTTCCTCCTTCCAAAGTGAACTACCTCACACTTTTCGTTTTAAAATATATTTGCCACTTCTCAAACAAGCTGTATATCTTATCTGTGTTCATCTGTAACCCACGACATTCTTCAGCGCTGTCCACAACTCTGTCCAGCTTCGTGTCATTCCCAAAGTTAGTAATCCATCCTTCTCCGCCGATATCCAAATCATTTATAAAAATGGCAAACAGCAGTGGCTCCCAAACAGATCTTTGCGGAATACCACTGATAAGAGAGCTCCAGGATGAACATTTCCCATTAACCATGTGTCTTCTTTCAGCGAGCCAATATCTGATCCAAACCGCTAAATGACATTCAATGCAAAAACACTATTATACGCAATAGCCTATCGTGTGGTAACTAATCAAACGCCTTACGGGAGTCCACATACACTGCTTTACCTTCATCCACCTGTTTTTGTCACCTTCTCGAAGAACGCAAAAATCAAGTGAGTCGCGACCTACCCTTCACAAAACTGTGTTGGTTACCCGTAATTACTTTATTCCTTTCCATCTGATTATACATCCTATTTCTTCAAATCTCTTCTAACAACTTACCCACAATCGAACGATATCGAAATGGCCTATAATTAGAAGCGTTGTCCTGATTCCCTTCTGACTCAAAGGAACAACGTTTCCTATCCTCCAGTCTTCTGGCACTACTCGTGCTGACAATGACGACATAAAGACCGAAGCCAAAGTATCTGCAATCTCCTCCCTGGCTTCCTCGAGAATCTGAGGATTAATCTCATCCGGCCGAGGGATCTTACCTAAATTCCGATCTTCTCAACTGACTAAAATCTCCTCTTTATCAACCCCAATCTCAGTTAAACTTGTAGCCTGTATCTCCGCTTTCTCAAAAACATTGCGGTTTTCCAATGTGAAAATTGAACGAAAGTATTCATGAAGTGCTTTCCCCATGTGCTCAGATTCCACACACAAATTGTCACTACTGTCTTTGTTTGGCCCTAAATATAATCCAGTCATTCTTTTATTCCTGATTTTCCTGTGGAACGACTTGGGTTTTTCCTTGAACATATCCAACAGCAACTTCTGGTGCACCCTACTGGCTCTTCTAAGCACTCTCTGTGGATATTTTCTATCGAACCTATAAGTCTTGTGCCCGCTAACCTAGACGTCTTGCCTCACCCTCGTATAAGCCTTCTTCCTTTTGACAAGAGCTTCAACTTCTTTCATAAATCATGGCTCCCTCTCTTGACAACTACCTTCACCACTAATAGGTATATTCTTATCAGGAACCTGCAGTAGCAGTTCCTTGTGTAAGCTCCACAGGTCAAGTGTGCCAATCCCCTGCTCTAATTTTCCCAATACACCGCTGAAAAAGTGAAACATGAAAGAATATATCTATTACCTCACTAACCGATGCACTGATGTGTTTTTTGTTTAGAGGAGGATTGCTGGAAGACACTGCACGAGTAGTGTTTAAGCTAAAGCAACTGCCCAAATATGGAAACTCGTGACCTGTCGGACAGCCTCCTACTCGAAGCTCCCATACTTCCTGCTGGAACAATGGCTGGGTCCGATGCTCAGAGGATTGGTTACGAATATTTTTCTTACCTTCCCGACACCCACTTGCTCGACCTTCACGAACACCTGACTGCTCGATAAGCAATGGCGGGCACCGATGCGAAGGGTGAATTTCAAAAGTTTTTGCTCACCTTCCTGTCAGTCTCCTGCGCGATGCTCTATCGACTTTTTCTCTAGCTCACACTCCCACTCTCTCTCCCTTACCTTTCAGTCTCAATGAATCTCTCGCTCTCCCTCTCCTTTCATCTTTATCGGAAACACACACTCGCTCGTCCTTCTCTCTCCCTTGGACCCAGTGACGGGGAAGATGTGGAGAGTTTGAAGCATGCGTGTAAGGTTAGACAGCTGTGGGGTGTTGGGAGGAGGGAGAAAATTATGGAGAGATAAAAATGAGGGAGACAGAGAGAGCAGAAGAGTGAGAGAGAAAGGGAGTGTGAGAAACGAGAATGACGGAGAAGAAATCGGGGTGGTGAGAGAGGGAGGGTGACGGTGGTGTAGGATGAGTGAGAGTGAAACGCAGAAGGGGAGCGAAATAGAGAGTGGGCAGAGAGACAGAGGGAAAGAAATGACGAGGGCGAGAGTATCTGGGGAAATAGTGCAAGAGAGGGGTCAAATGGGCAAGAACAATGGAAGAATAGAGAGATATAGACGGTTGCGATTGAGTGGAATTTGGATGAACCGGGTAGAGAGATGAATTATGCCCATGGCCTGGTTGCAGTGGGTGACCCAGAGGTGAAAACATGCACAGGATAATTTAAACTCGACTCTTGAGCACAGTCCTGTTCGCCTCCACTTCCCTGAGAAGCAGGGCTTGGGGCTGAGTCTGTCTATCTCAGCTCAGCTTTCTCACCACAATGACAAACACCAATATCGCTGCTTCTGCTGCATGACACTACACAATGAACATTTTTATTGCTGACAAATTGAAGTATTTGCTACAGCCAATGAGATGGTGCCTTATCTTACTGATCATTGAGTTGAGAGAAACCTTCAAATATGTCCCTGTGATCCACTGTGGGACAAGATTGAATAAACTAACACTACATTCAGTCTTATTATAGCGACAAGCTGCTTCATTGTTGAAACATTTAAATGAAATGAGAAAACCACGGATAGATTGATTAATGAGTGCATTTGATCGATTGATGAATTTGTGTAAAGGGAAATTTCAGCACTTGCTTCAGCTGCTGTCTGAACTTAGTCTGGGTCACGGCATAAATCACGGTGTTTGTGCAGCAGCTGAGGAGCTGCAGCATAATGCCCAAATCCAGCGCAAAGAAATCTAGATGCAAATTGCTGTACACCAACAGTCCCATTTGGTTCCAAGTAGAATACAACATTAACGTTGACCAAAACAGGATGAAATTGGCCGAGATCACACACAATAAAATGATGGATTTTTTTCGATTTCTCATTTCTGTGTCAGACTGACCGGCTTCATTAGTGTGAGCCCGGAGTCTCCGCCGCGCTCTACTGGTCTTTAAAATGTGTCTGACGGTGATAACATTAAGCAGCAGAATCAGGAGAAAAGGGAGAGCCGGAGTTATAATGTAGTGGAGGAACTCGATTACGGCCCAGGCAAATATGGAATCGCCAGCTCTTCGATCATAACAAAACCAGGGTAAGTTAAACAGCTGATAACGAGGTCCGAGCATAAAATACCAGAAAATGTTCTTTAAACAGCTCAGCACAGTCACTACTCCCAGAACCACAGCTGCCGTTTTCTCACTGCAATATTTAATTTTCAGCTTCTGGCAACAAATGGCTACAAACCGATCAAAGGTGAAAGTGACGGTGAACCAGACCGAACAGTCAGTTGCTGCATAAAGCAGGACAGCGTGGATATTACATACGCGGATAGAGAATAGGAAATAAAACAGTTTCTGAAATACGATGGGAATTTGTCTCAATATCAGGTCAAGGATAAGGACCAGTAGATCCGCCATTGCCATCGCCCCCAAGTAACGTCTGACACATGAAGATAATCCACAATCTTTACAAAGCAGGACGTAGATCGTCACTCCGTTAACTATGAGGAAGCAAACAAAGACATTATACATCCGCCTGGAGGCAAATTGACAGTTTGATTGACGACAGAGTGAGATTTTCATACGTGTCCCCGTAATCAGAGATTTATTAAAATAAGTGAAGCTGAAATAACAAATCGGACTTTCTAAATTAATGAGAAAAATAGTCATACAATACAAGAACGCCTCCCCCCATCCCCAAACACACAAAGACCTCTTCATCATTATAGATAGCTTCTGGAACATTCCTGCACAATCGATCACTCGAGATCAGACACAGGTCACTTCTTTCCCTTTCCTAATACGAAGGGTGAATACTTCGCCGTCCTGAAGGATTCTGTCTCAGTTCCTTGAATACAAATGGAGGTGAAAATTTCTGTCTTTTGATTTAAGTTATGGTTGATCCGATGTCGGGAAGAAATGCAAACGCAGCGAAACCATACTCACCCCTTTAAATGCGTGAGACGACTTCAGGACAGTGTCTCCTTCTCCATGGAACAGCATCTCTTATCTTGCGGTCTTAGCTGTTGCTCTATAAACTTACGTTCGGCCAGTCACAAAAACATTCAGGGATTGAGTGTTTCAAGGATGTCGGGTGCAGAATATTTCAAAGAATAATGGAGACAGAATGTTCTCGAGAATGTCGGTTATAGATTGTTCCGGGGAATATCGGTTTAACGATGCTCTGACGAATATCAGTTACAGAATATTCCAGGGAATGTTGGGTTTAGAATGCTACAGAGAATATCAGTAATAGAATATCTCAGAGCATGTCGGTTTTGAAATAATCTTGGTAATGTCAGGTACAGTTTTCCGGGGAATGTAAGTTATAGAATGTTGTGGAGAATGTCTGTTTTGGAATGTCAGTGTAGAAAGTTCCAGGAATGTTCGTAAGGCAATGCCCCAGGGAATGTGAGGGTTACAATGTTCTGAGGAATAGCAGTTACAGAAAACCGGGTGTAGAACGTTCCAGGGATTGTCAGTTATAGAAAGTTTCCAGCAATGTCAGTTCTCGAATGTTCCAGGGAATGTTGGGTTTCGTGTGTTCTGGAGAATCTTAGTTTTAGAATGTTCAAGAGAATGGCCGTTATAGAAAGTTGCGTGTAGATTGTTACAGAGAATGTTAGGTACAGAATGTCCTGGGCAATGTCAGTGAAGGAATGTTCCAGTAAAATTAGATGTAGTATTTTCTGGAGAATGTTAGTTATAAATTGTTCTGGAGAATGGCAATTAAAGAATTATCCGGAGAATATCAGTCTTATAATGTTCTGAGACATGTAGGGTGTAGATTGTTCTTGGAAACGTTGGTTGTAGAATGTTCTGAGGAATACTGTGTTCTGAACGCTCCGGAGAATGAAGGCTGTAGAATGTGCATACAGACTGGTCTGCAGAATGTCAGATGAGGAATGCCCTGGCGAATGTCACTTATAGAATATTCTGGGGAATGTCGTATATAAAATGCTCCTGGAATGTCGAATGCGGAATCCTCCCGGGAATGTCAGGTATGAAATGTGGCAGAGCCATAGAGACTCACATCACAAAGGCACGTTTTCCCGTTGAGTTTGCTGATACCCACTCAGCCTCATGGTGAGAATCTCTCCCCAAGCTCAATTCAACTGTGACTTTGCAGCAAAAACAACATGATTAAGACAATACATCAATCTTGATTTGTACCATTGTCTTTTGTGATCGTAACAGATGTCATTCATTATTCCGAGAACTCTCTCACTTCCTTTTCATTTACGTATATTTGAGACGTTACAGGGGTAAACGCTCTTGTTAAATTTAAAACCAGGAACTCAGAAAAGATTTATTCCATGCGGTATTCTGTAAATATTCGAGTCGCCAAGGACGACGCAAAGTAAAAATTAACAACTTTATTTCCTAAATTAAAACAGAGCATAATTTGTGGGCGGCACGGTGGCACAGTGCTTAGCACTGCTGTCTCAAAATCCCCAGAGACCCGTGTTCAATTCCGGCCTCAGGCGACTCTCTGTGTGGAGTTTGCACATTCTCCCCGTGTCTGCGTGGGTTACCTTCGGGTGCTCCGGTTTTGTCTCACAGTCCAAAACTGTGCAGGCTAGGTGAATTGGCCAATTAAATTGCCCGTAGTGTAAGGTGAAGGGATAAATGTAGGGAAATGGGTCTGGGTGGGTTGCGATTCGGCGGGTCGGTGTGGACTTGTTGGGCCGAAGGGCCTGTTTCCACGCTGTAAGTAATCTAATCTAATTACCCTTTATTTACATTTGCGGTCTCTAAGCTATCTTTACCTTCCTTTCTTTAATACTAAGTTGACCAAACGCTCAATTAAGATCGTAATTAATTAAAAAAACAATACTGTATCTTAAAACCATAGAGCTTTCGGTTCTAAAAATCTTCCTGCGTCTTTTTTCCCTTCTGGTTAGGAATTCCTGCTTAATTGATCGATAAGGTGCCTTTTCAAAAAAGTAATTTTTTAGGCAGTCTGCTTCAATGCTCGGTCGTGGCAGTTCACCTCCCACTTGTTCAATTTTCCCTGGTCTTATACTCGAGAGCATCGGAATGTGTCATCAGCCCTCAAGATTGTCAATATACTCGATTCCAACTTGATTGAACTTTGATACGTTTCGGGGATAATTTAAACTGATTGGCCGAATTCGAATGTGTTTTTTGTCTTCAAGCAAAAACCCAATCGGGTTTTTCAGCCCCGTGTTACATTGTTGCCTTTCTGAGAACACTTGGTGCTGTATCCGGTCGTCTTCTGCTGTTAACTCTCTGAAAGTACACCCACGTCTTCATAACAATAGCACTCCCAAATCGAAACAGCTCTGGATATTGAGTTTCCAATCTCGGTCACTCTACAGCCATGTCCGTCTATTATCATTGAATGTTATCCATTTACTCAATGTTTGCAGTGAATTCCTTAGTCGGTTTTGAGAATAGAAAACACGATCTGATAGCGTGCGTTTCATTCAGCATTTTAACCCGTTATTTCCTGCTCCATTTTAGCCTTTTTTTCTCATGTTGATCCAGTCATGAAACTATCAGACACCGTCATAATCACAGAATCAGGACTGATGTGTAATGTTTCATGAATCCCCAGTCACGATCCCTGGGTGTATCATGCCCCACTGTCAGGGCAGATCCACCAGTGGTGGGTTCACCGTGGGATGCAATCAAGAAAGGAGTTTCCCTGGAATTCCTCAACTTTGATTCCAGAACCCGGGAAATCTCATGGTAACACGTCAGATATGATCAAGGAAATAGCCTGATGATGGACATCTGTTGACATCCATGCTAGCTTTCAGTAATAACTCAGGTCCCCATAATAGATTAGATTACTTACAGTGTGGAAACAGGCCCTTCGGCCCAACAAGTCCACACCGACCCGCCGAAGCGCAACCCACCCATATCCCTACATTTAACCTAACACTACGGGCAATTTAGCATGGCCAATTCACCTGACCCGCACATCTTTGTGACTGTGGGAGGAAACCGGAGCACCCGGAGGAAACCCACGCAGACACGGGGAGAATGTGCAAACTCCACACAGTCAGTCGCCTGAGGCGGGAATTGAACCCGGGTCTCTGGCGCTGTGAGGCAGCAGTGCTAACCACTGTGCCACCGTGCCGCCCACAATTATAATGTGGAAAACAAATCGGAGTCAGAACTGTCAGTGTCTCCACAGGCCCAACACTAATCGAGTAGGGCGAGTCTTCCAATACTCAGTAGCCCGACTGTGAGAAGTGATGGGTGAACCAACAAGAGTGAAACATTCTCACCAAACTATTTGTAACAGATGCATCTGTCCCTAAAACGTTCTGTCAGAGCAATACGCAGACTGCCCTGGCGGAGGGAAAGTCTCAGCGTCATATTAAAGATATTGCCAACTGTCTTATGTGGCACTTTCCCCTGCGAAGTCGGACATAATTATAAATGACTGAGCAAATGAAAGCTGGGCATCCAAGAGGCATTGGGAGCCATCAGCAGCTGCGGCATACATAGCCTTCCACTCATCAGAAAATCAGGAGTGGGGGTTCCAATACTTTCCGCATAATTCACAACTATATCTATGCTGAAGCAGGCTACTCAGCCCATCAAGAGATTTGAAATGGAACAGAATGGGGTATTTCAGATATTCGAGGCGGTTCTCACCAATTAGAGTCCATTTTTTCCCATCTCTCATGCCTGTTACAAAGAAAATGGACAGGAATATTACGCATTCCAAAACTGCTGCACAGGAATACGGGGAGGACTGGCAACTGAGTTGGAAGCAGTGATGAATGAGAGAAATTAGTTTCTTTATCCGGTTAACATAAAGTAAGGACGGCAGTGACACAGTGACCAGTACTATTTGTAATCTCTGCCTATGATTTTTTTTCATAAATGGAACAAAACAACTACATTTCTGGATGACACGATGTAGTTAGGAAACTAAGTTATCAAGGATGTAGACAATCGGCAGGTAGAGAATCAGTAAATGCATCAGCAACGGACAACAGTTTGACAGGTGGAATGCAAACTGGATAATGGCGAACCTGTGAATATTTCTTGAAGAATAAAAGTCTGTCCATTACACAAATGGAGACAGAATGCAAGACTTAGCAATATTCAGTGTTCAGTGAATTCTTCTCTCTAACCCGTTCATACATGGGATGTGTTGCTCCATCTCCCTGCTACCTTGCACCTAAGATGTGCACGGATGTTCCCAGTTCCCCCATTGCTCTCAGTACACACGATATGTTGTGATGTGGTTGTTTGGCGATGGGGATCAGCAAGCGGGAGGGTGTTTTGAGCCGTGTACCAAATGGACAACGTTTAACCGTGAGGCCATCCTTTATGGAGACCTAAAGATCTAGAGAATGATGACTGCTTCTGATTGAAGAGGCTGTGGTTGCTGCCAGGGCAGTGAATATTCACAAACATGATGTACTGTGAATGATCACAGTGCATCATACATGGAGTGAGAGAAGAGGATCCAACCACAAGAATAAGAACTGGAGGCATTGTCAGATCAGCTGAAATGATTATTTATATCACATTCTCATTTCACCTTACCGAATCAGCCCAGGCACCATAGGCCAGAGGAATTAAATTTTCAACACAGTGCACTGTGCAGATCAAGATCTGCTCGTTCCAAACCAGCAATCTGCCGAGTGTGGAATTCCCTCCAAATTACAGCAGTATATTGATCCGTAAACAAGGACCAGATATCTATTGGAGCACCGGTTGCTATACTGACCACGGCAGTGAATTTATCTATTAACCTGGAGTGGATATCTGGTCAGCACGAAGAGATTTGGCCTGGTGTGGTCTGGAGACTGAGCCTGGTTTGGTCTGGAGACAAGGCCTAGTGCAGTCTGCTGACTGGGACCAGCGTGGTCTGGACAATGGACCCGTCGTGGAGTGGAGACTTGGGCAAATGTGGTCTGGGGGACAGAACAGGTTCGGTGTGGAGATTCTCCACGGTATGGTCTGGACTCTGAGTCTGGTAATGTATACAGACTGGACGCAGTGCAGTCAAGAGACTGTGCCTGGTGCGGTATGCCGTATGGGCCCAGTGTATTCTGGAGACTGAGCCTGGCACATTTTGGAGACTGGGTCCAGTGTAGTCAGTAGAGTCGGTTCTCGCGCAGACTGTCGTGACGCGACTTTAAATCATGTATGTTCTTTGATTTTCATTTTTTCTTCAGCTGGAATTTCACTTATTATTCTTTTCATTTTGTACCAAAGACTTACGATATTATACCTAGCTACCTTGCACCTAAGATGTTTCCAGATGTGAAGACACTGCAAAACTCCCACTCCATTCATTGCAGTGCACGTGGCAGTGAAGCTAATTCAGTTTAAATGTGAGAGATTCAATGACTTTGATACATTTTCCAAACAAAGCTGCTTCTTGTGCAGAGGCGCAGGTCTGCTTGCAGAAGGTGGTATGACATCACTTTAAACTCCAGAAGGAGAGGGAGTTGCAGAGAGAGTGTGACATTGAGGAGGGACGTTCTGATCGTCATGTCAATGGATTCACTCCCAAAACTACAGAGACCCAAATGCTCAGAGATGCAGATGCAGAGATACACACATTAATACGCTAAAGGACACACTGAAACACAAAGACAAACGCACACAAACACGCAACGATGAACATTCAGGGAAATGCAAACATTCGGCCAATCATCCCTGCCTTGCCATTCAATGTGATCACGGCAAGTGGAAGTCTTTCAATAGTCAGTTAATCAGAGTTCTTCTAAATGTGAAAGGCAATGCTCGCAGTAGTAGGGAACAGTTCATAAATAGGGATTTTGAGGCTCTGGTCAAGAAAATCGAACGGGGTCTACGTCAGGTTTGGGTTTCTGGGATGCAGTGAGTCCTTTGAAGAGCATATAGGTTACAGCAGTGCACTTCCGAGGCAAATCTGGAAGAAAAGCAGGGAACATGAGATCGATTTGATGAACAGTGTTAAAGAGCATCGGAAGGGATTCTTCAAGGATATTAAGGACAAAATAGCAATTAAGAAGAGAATCGGGCCCGTTAAAAACGGAAATCACGTTTGGACCCACAAAGAGATCAACTAGGCTTGTTAGGTTTATTGTCAAATTGTCAACAAGTCATCACATATGATGCAGTCTTAAGGTAAAAAGTACCTCTCCCACCCCGCCCCAGGGACAGAATCCTCTTGCTAAGCAGAAAAATAAAGAAAACAAAGTTAAAATATAAAACATTACAGAGATACCGAAAAAAAAAGGAAGTAAAAAAACAGAAAGAAGCAGATTTATCTGTTCAACAACACAGTTTATAAGTGCCTGGCCATGTTGGTTTCACATTCTTCACAAGGAATCTACCTATCCAAATGTGACGCATGACAGCCTGTTCCTGATATATGTTGAGATCCTACAGGGATATATCATGTCTGTACTTACTGTGAAGAAAGACATGGAAGCTCGGGAACTCGGCGCAATAAATCCGTGTGATGATGTTTTGAAAAGAGGTCACATGACAGAGGAGGAAGTGCTGGAGTTTTTGAAATGCATAACCACAGATAAATACCCAGGACCCGTTCCAATCTATAAAAGGTCATTGTGGGATGCTGGGGAAGAAATTGCAGAACCACGAGCTGAGGAATTTCTATTATTCACAGAGTTCAGAGCAAGTGGCAATAGATCTGAAACATTAGCTCTGATTTCTCGGCATAGATTCTGCCAGCCTGCTGAGCGTTCCAGCAACTTCTAATTTTGTTTGTGATTAATAGCATCCTCAGTTCTTTTACTTTTATTTGTATGATGTACTGCCACCACTCAGGTGCTAGAGGACTGGAAAACAGCTAATGTTTCAACATTAAGTTTACAAAGATTGCAAGGTAAGCTGAGTAATTACAATCATGTGAGTCTGATGTCAGGGTTGGGGTAGTGTTTGCAGGAGATTCTGAGAGACAGGATCATCAGGCATTCTGAAATGCAAGATTGCTTTTGGATAGTCAGTACACGTTTGCATTTGGTTAAACTGATATCACGAACTTGAATAAAATTATTCAAGAGATGACCAATGAGATAAATGACAGTAAAGGAGCAGACGTTGTCAACAACCAACAAGTGCCCAAGTAGTATACTGGTTAATAAGTTTAGATCACAGGGGATCAGGGAGCGCGAGCCAATTACATACAACATTGGCTTGACAGTGGGAGGTATAGGGTGTTCGGATTGAATCATTGATCTGCCTGGTGGCAGGTGATCAGCGGTATACCAGAAGACGTTTTGGTCGTACCAGTGTTGTTTATTAGTTTCAAAAATGATTTGGATGAGAAACCAGGAAAAAATAGACCGTTTATAGACGACACTAAAATCGTGGACAATGGATATAGTCATTTAAGAGAATAATGGGATCTTGATCAACTGGGCCAGTCGGCCGAGGAATGATAGATAGATTCCGAAGCAGACAAAGGTGAGGGGTTGCATTTTGTAAGACAAACCAGGGCAGGATTTACAGTTAACAATAGGGCTCTGGGGAGAGTTGTCAAACACAGACATCCAGCAATGCAGTTCGGTTGCTCCTTCAAAGACAATCGCAGGTAAACAGGGCAATAGTTTAGAAGGCAATAGATACACTCACCTTCATTGGACAAAGCAATGAGTGATACCAGAATGATAAGGCCACGTTTTGAGTACTGAGTACAATTCCTGTCGACCTACTACCGGTATAATGTTATAAATATTTTAAATGATGTAATTAAGAATGGAAATTTTGAGATATAAGGATACACTGGACAATGCATGATTCCGTTATTGCAACTTTTTTTTTCTTTATTCGGTAAGGAGACCAGAACTGCAAGCAATACTGCACAGAGATCGAGAGAGGTTGTCACTGAGGCCCTGCAAAGCTGCAAGGAGCATAAGACCTTTTACAGACTAATATTTCGAATCAATCAGTTTTCAACTGGTAGTCTGCTGTTCTATATTGTCCCCAAAGTGCACAAAGTAACATCTGCCACATCGCTCTTCACCTGCCAGGCATTTGCCCATTCATTCCATGTCTCAATAACCTTGGAGATTTTTCATGTCTTCAGCCACTCACAATCTGGCATCGTTTAGTGCTGTCAGAATACTTCAGATATTGCATTTGATTCTCGCAACCAAATATTTGATGTATATTAGGAATAACTGGGTCACAAGGCCCTCTTCCTCTGATAGTCCACGAGCCTTCGTCTCTCATAACAGGATCCTTTATTTTGGTGTTTCGATTCCAAGGTCTCCTTTGTTAGTCTTTGTCCGCTCTGACATTTTGTTCTGTTTCTAACTTTCTCCCGCTCTCCTGTCTCTCTGTAACTTACTGACCTTGTAGCTTGGATAGCACCGACAGTGGCAAGTGCCTAACACAGGGATTTTGAACGGTCTCAGGTCGTGGACATTAAGTGCTTTGAACCAGGGCCCAGAGAACGGACATCAATTTGGACCCACTGCGTAGGAGATTGAGTCCCTCCTTACATTTCCAGAGCAAGCACACGACCTGGAATCAACAGCAGCTACATCGGCGGAGGGGAAATGCGGGAGATTGGGTCCAGGAGAAGATGATGATGCCTGAGGATCGGAGAGTTCGTCTTTGCCTGCATCCTGCGCTGGCAGTGATGAAGCAGATGGTGGAAGTGCGTCATCGAAACGTCGATATGGTGGGCCCAGTGTAAGCGACATGTCTCTGACATTGGAGGGTCAGGCACAGGGGAGATGATGCATTGATGGAGGAGTAATGGTTCAGCGGCAAAGATGGCACTTGTGGATCAGCACGGACGATATTGGGACGGTCCGGTGTCGATAGTGATGAAACTGTTATGGAGGGATGGCGTTGCAGGTGTCATCGATGTGGAGGAGCTGCCTCAGGGCCCATGGAGTTTCCTAACTCTATATCTATTGTTTGTTCCATTTTCTTAAATTATGCAAAACAGCGAGGTTTTGTAAAATCTTGTCAGTGATATTTTCCTGAAAAATACACATGGTAAGAAACTCAAAATCGAAAACTTTGACTCACTGTTTCCTGCCAGCTGTCCTATTCTGAAACTATATCCATAAGTGAGCCCCAATCCGACAAGATTTTATTTCGGACACTCGGCTTCGGGATTTATGAAAATTCTTTCTGAAAATCCCAACAACTTGCACCGGTTGCTTCTCCATAATATATCAGCCTGTAATTTTCTCAAATATAATTCCCATTTCGTAATTCTATGTTGACCTTGTCTCTGTCCAATACTTTCAATCCCAATAATTTCTCCGAAACCATGCATTTACTAATTTCATTCTCTTCCCTTTTCCCACCAGCTTAAAACATAGAACATAGATCACAGGACGTTACAACGCAATACAGGGCCTTCGGACTTCGATGTTGCACCGTTCAGTGAACATAATCTGATGCCCATCTATACTACTCAGTTCCATTATGCTCCATATGAATGTCCAATGCCCATTTACCTGCCCTTAACGTCGGCGACTGCACTACTGTTGCAGGGAGGGAACTACCCATAACATCTGTCAAAAACCTATCACCCCTCAATTGATGCTATGTCCCCTATTTTAGCCTTCACCATCTAAGGAAAAGCACTCAATGCCCATCCTACCTAACCCTTAGGTTTGCCAGCTTTCTGGGAAGATCTTTTTAAAATATTGTGCTGGAAGGCAGAACTGAAGGCACAATATCTTCGTGGTTCTGCCATTTCCTTGTTCTCCATTCTCTGCTTTCAGACGACAGAAGCTGCACTTGCTTTATATTTCCATTGACATCGACATACTGTTTATAAGGCATTAGAGTTAACTTCTTCAACCATTGTTAATATATTCTCCGGAATCACAGCATATTCTGTCATGAGCTGCTCAACGATTGACCTTGCTCATCAGAGAAGCATCGACACTGCACCATCAGTAATCCGGCATGGTCTAAATTCGTCCCATTTTCCATCACGAGACCCGTAGCCAGGAATGTTATGGCACTTGAAGTGCTCATCCAACTAATTCTTAACGGTTGTGAGGTCACGCTTCTCAACTACCCTCTCAGAAAATACATTTCAGATTCCAACAACCTCCGCGTGAAAACAAATTCACAAATCGTCTCCAAATCTCAAAACTTTCACTTTCAAAGTGTGTTCCCTTATTGTTGACCCTCTGCCTAAACAAACAACACCTGCAAATCCACAGTCTCCATGGGATTCGTAATCTTATCTTTCTGAAACACAACCCCCTCTGCCTTACCTACTCCACAGCAGAAAATCAGAACTTATCCAACTTGTCTTCATAGCTGTTAGGCTCCAGCCTAGGGAACACACTGGGTGAATCTCCTCTGCAGCCCCACCCATGCAATCATATTCTTCCTGTAATGTGTCACTTAGAACTGCACACCGTATCCCATCTATGGCCAAAACAAAGATCTGTCTAACTTTTGTAATCTATGTCTCACTAAATGAATCGCGATCACCACGGTCGCTGCTGCCTTCTCAACTCATCTTTTACCCTGCCCAGTTGCATTGAGGCACCTTTGGAGAAGCACCCCTGAACTTCCCAGTTTATTGCCATTCATTGAGTTCTCCCCTGTCAGGTTCCTTTTACGAAAATACACCACCTCATATTTATCAGGGTTCCATTCCTTCTGCCATTGATCTGCCCATCGTACTATTCCATCTATGCCTTCTTGTAACGTAAGACCTTCCTTTTCACTGTCAGCCAGTCGGCAAATATTTGTGGCAAACTGAAACTTACTGTTCACATTGGCCACACACCGCTCGGACGCCCCCCAACATGTACATCTACATCAGTTATGAATATCACCAATAATAAGGAACATAGCACTGATTCCGGTGGTGGAGGAGGGGACACGGTTCTCCAGTCACACAAACAGCTTTCTACAACCACCCTCTGTCTCTTGCCATGAACTTGAATTTCGATGCAACATGGCAATTCATTAATGAGTCCTTGCTTATTGTGTTCCACTTCACAAGCGTGTCGAATATCTGGGGATTCTCGTTAATCTTGTCTGCGAGTAGGTTTCCGTTCTTCTCTTCGGCAGTTTCCTCAAAGTGAAGAATTTCCTCTTTATTGCATACTTATCTTGAATTTTTTCCTTGAATAAAGAATAGACAGCGAGAGAAACATTCTATTTACTTCCATCATGTCATATGCTTTGTGACTTTCGTAAGTTTCACTTGTTCTTCGAAACACTATAGGTCACAAGCGAGTATCTTCATCAGATAATCTCGCCATCTGAGGGTCGAACATGAGGAATATTCATGAAAGTTCCTTTGTGGTCAGTATGCATTTTCTGATTTTGGGACATGAAAACTGTACACAATATTCTAGGTACAGTGTCACCAAGACTCTATACAAGTGCTTCATGATATATTTATTTCTACATTTCCATTTCATTCAGTGAAGGCAAACCTAACTTTAACTTTCCATTTACATGTATTTCGCCAAACACCCTTTACCTTTATTGCATTTGCGAACTCACCGTGTAAGATCTAAAACAAAGCCTCCTGAAAATCCAAATATTCCATTTCCACTGTGTCGACACTGTCTATGCTGCAAGAAACAACTTCAATCAATTCTTAATTTTGTCAAGTATGATTTCTCTGCCAGAAAGACAGGCTGATTCTCTCCAACGTTGCCGTTAATTTCTAAATATCTTATAAATCATCCTAAATGATGGATTCCAACAGGTTCCACACAGAGACAAGAAAGGCTATGGAATAATTTGCCTGCAACGGTAGTAGATTTGCCAATTTTAAGTACATTTAAGTCGTCATTGGATAAGCATATGGACATACATGGAATAGTGTAGTTTAGATGGGCTTCAGATTGGTTTGACAGGTCGGCTCAACATCGAGGGCCAAAGAGCCTGTACGGCTCTGTAATGTTTGATGTCGCTGTCAAGTTCATTGGTCAACAGTTCTCCACATTATCTTTTCTTATTTTTGTAAACGTTTGGATCACGTTTACTATCTTGCAGTTATCTGGAGTGGCTTCTAGATTTGCAGAATGTACAGAAAAATAAAACACCATCATAGACAGTGCGATTAATATGTTTATCACCCTTCTTTTCTGATGTTCTGATATGTAGTATACCTGGTCTGTCAAACTTATAAAAGCTCAATCCAGCTGCCGTTTTAAAGTATTACCTTGTTACAAATATGAATTGATTTTGCATCTTTAATTCCAAAAGTTCTTATGATCGAATGACATCTCTGGGAGATTTGCTGGATTTTCCTCCATGCAGGCTGATGCAAACCAGTTAGTTCGTTTCTCTACTATTTCCCAGTTCTCCACAATATGTTGTCACGTCCCTATTACAATGTTCCACAGTTGATCTTGCTTTTATTTTGCCCTTTTTGAATTATAGACAGTATACTTTGTCAGTGTTTGTGTTTCCTGTTCGTTTGTAATATTACTCGCATTTTGATTTCTTTTTGAGTTTCATGACCGTCCTTTAATGGATTTTTTTTCAGAATTCTGACGTTTCTACAAAGTATGGAATTCATCTGAAGCCACTTTCTTTGTTTTAATACAATCTTTAGTTTCTTCATTTAACCATCGTTAAATCACCACCTTTTTTTATTTGCTGTTTGTATCTTCGAAAACTATATGTATTTTCAGACGTTGCAGTATTTATAAAAGTAATAGTTATTGCTTGTCTATCATTCAATGTTATATTGTATTTTCACTCGAACGAACTAGGCCATCTTTCCTCCAGGGTTCCATGATGTTTGACCGTAATGCTCAAAATGTCCATACTGTACGCAGACGCTGCTTAAAATACAATATTTTCTTGTCAATTTTTCTCAAAAGCTGATTCAGTGCAAGTTTACTATTTAGCCCTTTTGACCACACAACACCAAATCTGAAAAGCCTGGGAGAGAGCTCGATTCACAACACTATCTTCAACCTACCTCATATACACTTATGAAATTTATTTTTCACAAAATTAGCAGTCACTTAGTTAAGGCAGTTCAGATGCAACTTGACATCATCCATTAAAATTGCAGCACCCAAGATATGTACATACCAATTTTCTATAACGTAAAATGCACACAATGTGTGCAAAAATTTGCGGTAAGATATATAATACACCAATGCTGGCTTCTCCATACTATTTGTAAGCTCCACTGAAACAGATTCTATGGAATCTGAGGCACGTGGTCTGTGGAGTTATTAGAGATAGACTTGGACAAAACATTCGGGGACACTCACCTCGACGCAGAGATAATCTGAAGAAATGCTGAGCAAATCTGGGCAAGCAACAGTCAACTTCACAGCTTTGCCAGGATAAGTCTCACCGTATTCTCTCTGTTCCCTGACAGTCCCTGTATATCCGTCACAGCACCCAACCCCGAACGAGTCCAATGCCCCAAGACGCTCACTAATGCAATGCAATCCTTAAATCTGTCTTTGTCTCTCTCTCTCTCTATCTCTGTCGCCTGCACTATAGTCCCCACACTAATAACACTGCATGAATCCAACACTGTTGACTAACTCCCCCTTGGCACCTCACCATCCACCCTCCCCAACGTCTACACCAGCACTAACACAAACAAAATGAACATGCCCACCTTCATGCCGTCCCTGCTTTTCTCTCATCCCCGGAGAAGCAGCCTGGAAAAGGACAGAAGGATATAAATTGGGTGGTGGATTCTCCAATATGCGCTCGCTCGCGCTTCCCCATCTTCTCCCCCGCAAACCCAATGTGTATTGAACCCTGGGAAAAGCCGGAGATGGCCACAAAGAATCTTATGGAGATTGAGAAGCATCCACGTCCCAACAACAATGTTTAGTGTCGAAACATTTTCACTTTAACCACTCTGTCGGTTCCAATAGTTCTCTCCCTCCTGAAGCAGCAAACACCTCATTGCATAATGATGCAGCGACAGAAATACACAGAGACATACTAGTACTCACAGTACATTCACGGAGACAGACACGCGCACATGTAGAGGCAGAGAGACATGCATAGTATAAACATACAATAATCACGAACAAAGATACAAAGCTCAGGCAATGATATAGATGGGTAGATGTAGACACATAATGTGCAGAAACGTCACCTTATCGACACATTCTGTCACACACAGACTCAAACACTTGTGTCTTTAAGACAAGTAGGTTCTTTTTTATTAATAAAAGGATAATGAGTTACAGAGTGAAAGCAAAAGGATGCTTTTCGGAATCATATTAGCCATTGCTAATCAGAATCGAAGGGGCGACTGTCCTAATTTTGTTTCTATTTTATGCTTGTGTGGTGTCACGCTGTCTTGCAATTTCTTTGCGAGACACGAGCTGAGGCTGGGTTTGATACATGTTTGATTAGAAAGAGAGTGGTAACAGGCTAGGTAAGTTTGAACAGTTTACATCTATTCCTAATTATTGTCTTCTTATGTTTCAAACAGGCGGTGATTTGATGTTAGATTAACACAAGTTTTAAAATGACGTCTTTTGGATCTTTATGGTTATGTTATCTGTAATGTCCTTCTCGTCAGGGAGCAGTGAAGATTCGGTTAATAAAGGTATTCATGGCTGAGCTCGACCGATCTTTTCTGGGCAGGAGAGTTGATGTTTATTGAGTTCAGATTGGAAAGGCATGGTCAGACATAAGCGGATGGTGAGACAACACTCGGATGGTCAGACACAGTCGGATGGTCAGACACATGGAATGGTCAGACAAAATCGGATGGGCTGACAAGTTGGATGGTCCGACACAACATGATCGTGACACACAACTGGATGGTCGCACACACTGGGATCAGCCATGCGCATACTGAATTGTGCAGCCTAATTGACAACTGTTGCCCCAACTCCGTGTATTTGTCTCCCTACGCACTCCTCGAGGTCGCGACCGAAGTAGATAACGAACCCATTCACACAGACAGGATCGTTACAATGAGACATGAGGAGACCATTCTGCCCATTCAACGACTTTCGCAGAAATAGAGAATGAAGTTGTTTACCTCGTTGAGTACATTACACAGCCCGGAAGGATGTCATTCAACGCGGCTGCGTTGCTGAAAAGGACGCTGTCAATAACAGGAAACAGAGAGTACTGAGTCTGCAATAATGACTTTGACGTGGAAGGTTAGTGAGCGAACCTGTAGCAGAAATGACATACGTGAGTGGCCTACTTTGGCAGTACGGATACAACAATGGTGAACAAATGAATTGGAAAGGGTTTGCAGAACTCTGTGACAAAGATGGTTTCCATGTCCCTGGTTCATGCAGCATGTGAAGCCGCTCTTCAGATGCAGCATGTGATTTGGAAGGAAAGTGAAATGATTCTGTTTCATGCAAAGTTTAACAAGTTCAATTCTCGGAATGTTTTAATGCATGTGCACAGGGAGAAACTGAGGACTGCAGATGCTGGAGATCAGAATCGAAACGTATGGCCCTGGAAAAAAAAAAGTAGCATCCGAGGAGCAGAACAGTCGACTGTCCAGCATAAGCCCTTCATCAGGAAACTGACAAAAACGTTCAACTCTCTGCTCATCAGATGCTGCCGGACATTCTGTGCTTTTTCAGGTGCTTTTTCACATGCGCCTGCATGTGACTTACGGATGACAAGAAAATGACCCAAACTGAACTTAAATCATTCCCCTGATGACTAAACATTGAATTTTAATGTTACCAGTGAAGGACTGGGGCTGGAAAAGCGACCGGTGGACCTGCAGCATGGATCAGAACGCACACAAGAAATTCTTAAAGGGCGTACAAGTGGGAATTCCCTCCCCAGAACTTGTGGTGCCTGGGTGTTTACATTCATTCAAAGTTGAGTTCGTTGAACATTTTAAAGGCAAGTGAATGAAGGCAAATAGAAAGCAGGCAGAAAAGGGCTGCTGAGACACACTATCAAATCAGCTACCAACTTTGTGTCTGGGTAAGCCGTGACAAAGGTACCAATGACACATTCCTGCTCCTCAGTCCGACGCAATATTTAGCCACTAAAACCTCCTGCACAGGAGCATATGAAGGCCACTTGCTCCAAACGCCTGCTTCACACTGAAACAGGATATCAACTCAATCCCTCAACACTGTCACACACGTTTTGGTGTTTGCTGGAAACTGTTGTTGGAAAATCCAGCCTGGTTGCTAAAGACGCCAACTGTCTCTTTACAGGACGTTTCCTCTCATTGTGCTACATTTGTTGGTCATGTTGCAGATCCAGATTCACTTTGAATGCACCCCCTTTTCCTCTCTCAGATATTGCTCCCAAAATACCTGCCTCTCTGTGACTATAGCATTCGATATCTGAACGTCGTGCAAAACAGCAATCATTACATTTTCAATGACTGAATGTAATTCGGATGCTGAATCCTATTGTGCTGTTGTGTAATATCATGGCTGAACAACTTTGACATCAGGTCCTGTGGAATACACAATTCTTCACACACTTTATCTCTCCAACAGTCCAAACGTACCTCTCCCTCCTCATTCAATATTTCCTTTGAACCAGAACTAACTCTTTTGACGAGAGAATACCTGACATTCACTACCCTCTGCGAGAAGAAATTTCCTCCAAATATGTATAAAAACCTATTCCTATGTTCAAAAGCGGTGTTCACAGGGGTTCAAATAAGAGTTAAAAAAACTGAACCAAGACAATAGTTGATCAGGATGATATCAGAGATCGCTGACGAAATTGAGTAAAAGGGCATCAGGCACAATCTTTCCACTGGCTGGAGTCATTCAGAGGACAAAGGAAGATGTTCGTGGTTGGTGGACATCAATCCTCTCCGTTCCAGCACATATCCGCAGGAGATCCTCAGCGTAGCTTCCTTGCCAGGAACATCCTCATCTGCTTCATGAATGTCTTTCACCAATCATAAGATCAGAAGTGTGCAAAACAACTGATGAAAACGACATGTTCAGGACAATTTACTATCCCCAATCTCAGTTCCAGAAACAATCTGTGTCTGTATGCAGCAAGACACGGAGAACATTCAGGCTTGTGCTGTAAAAGTGTCGGGAACATACATGTAACAGCACTGCCAGGCACTTCCACAATTAAAAGAGGAGCTCATTCGGCATCTTAAGCTGCTTGCAGACGAATATGCGGAAGCCATTCAGCCCATCGAAACTACTGAACAAGATTCCTGACAGTCCATTCAATACTCCTGCCTGTTGCACAGGAAGAGAACTACTCTATTCAGTGTCTTGATCTGTTCAACCGGGACAGGCCGAGCCCGGTCATGTTCTTGAACCTGTTCTATGGGAAGGGGAGTAGGTCATGTAGCTCTGCGAGGCACTTATCCAAGAGAAGGGCATGACATTGATGCACCAACATGACAAACCTATGAAGGAGACACTGCGCAGGTTGACTGATCCATGATGTTCTCCGTGTGTCCTTTGCCTGTTGAACACAGGATACTTTAACGTGGATTGCTGCGAAGGAAGAGAGAAGCCAAATGATTTGCGCCAAGTCTGAAGGAGACATCTTCCATCTCCGAGAAGGCAGACCGATGTTCATCATGGACGTCAGAAGCTGGTGTGAATAGTTAATCCTTTTAAAGTGAACGTAGTGTGGCAGCTGTCGGCATTGAGGATAACCTGATGTTCAGTGCAGGGGCACACACCAACTGCACTGTATTAATATGGGGAGAATTAATTCAAAGGCTGGACTCCTCGTCTCTCCATCGCCATGGGGAGTGGGTGTGCGTGAGGGGAACGTTCTCAGAGGCACAAAACCATCCAGAATCATGTAACCCAACTGAAAAAAGCCATGGATTTGTCGCATTATCCATTTCTGTTTATGATTGAATGAGTGATTGTACATCGCGCTCAAGAGTCAATGCAATTACCTCTTATTTTCTCACAAACCTACAGAGTAATCTTCACTCACTCTTCATGGTGATATCAATTAGATTGGTGAAGTTCCTTTGCACTTTGTGGCAAGGAGTATATTTCTAACGCAGGAGAGAAAATCTGACCACAATACCCCAAATAGGACGTCAACCACACTTTCAGCGTCGATCACAATACCTTTTCCCTCACTTTGCCGTCTCCCTTGCTTTGTCATGCCATAAAAAAACCATTCATTCACTGTGCACTCCGACTGACGTGAAATTTAAATGTTCCTTACATCTGTATTTCAGCATCAATAAAGCCAGCACCCGAGATGTCTATGGAGATAAACATCACTCTCTGGAAGAATTTCAAAGAGAGAGAATACACCTGAATTCGGGCCATCTCCATTCGTCTTAGAAATAGTTGTGAGAAAGTTGGAAAAATTTAGGGGAAGGCAGCTATCTTTCCTTTTGTTCTTCTCTCACAGGATGTGAGTCGCCCTGATCAGGACAGTGTGTTATGTCTATCTTGAAATGAGGTTCTGGTTCAGCTCTTCCCCAGAACAGTCAAAAGTAAAACATATTGCCGTGTGTCTGCAGACATCCAGAGACCTGACCAGGGAAGAATGCTCCATTGCCTTTCCTAAAGGACATAAGGCAAGCAGATGTGCTGATACCAACAGATTATAATGCTATGGTTGCAAATTATGAGTCAATGACTTGACCACCACGTGCCTCCTTCCCGCATGACAGATTCTGTGGACAGAAGAAGTTAATATCTCAAGTGCAATCATTTGGGAACGGAGGTTTGGTTAGATGAGACTTGAAACAGCTGTATCCGAATTTTACAAAGTTACAAACGAAGGTTTATTCAGCAGTTCAACAGAAGATAATATGGAGACTGGGACATCTTGATGTTGGCCCAGGACAGGGTTTTTGAGTGGGGAGTATGTGGACATGTAAACCTGTGCAGGAGAATAAGGACCATGGAGTTTAACAACAGTCTGTTATCTCTTCGCATGCCAGTGAGTAAATTGCAAATATTAAGTTGTTAGCTATAATTTGTAAGGTAAGGAAATTTTGATTTGAATTGAAAACGTTGTCTACCACCTTTCCAAAATTTACGTATCAGGAGCAGCAAATCATTTCAACCTGTTTTAATGTACAGATAAAGGGGCTTACCAGGAACACCGACTGCAGCAAGGATGGGATAGTAACCACCTTGAATGATCCAAACAATATCCTGTATCCGCGATGCTAATGATATCCAAAGCTGAGAAAGATAATGAAGTCCGTCAAACAAACTCGTGTCCATTGTTGGAACATTCCAGTTTATTGTTCTCAGATTCTGATCCATTATCATATTACTCCAGTCTAAAGTTCTCCAATTCCGATCTCTCCTATCCCCTCTCAGTGCTGCTGATTGCTATTCATGCAGGTGGTGATGCTCCCGCTCAAACTGTGGAATAACGCATTGAAATGAGTGCCTTATGCATAGAAGGGGCTAATCCTCGACTGACACATTTAGAATCTAAAGGACTAACCTTAATCACATGGACAAAACAAATAACGCCAGTTAACCGCTTCTAATTCAATATGGTTTCACTATAATTCAAAATAACTTTTAACATTTAGGCGTTCTAAACGGCATATATATTCGGGTTTCTGAGAGAAGAGATTTTCGAGATGGTAAATCGATTGAGTGTAATCATTCAAACTGTTATGGACATTGGCGCGATGCTAGAAGATTGTCAGAACTCTATGTTCCGATAAGTGTATACTTTCTGTAAGTGCTGATCTGTCATTACCTATCCCTGTGCCTGACTCTCTGTCCCTTTTTTATGTCTGACTCTCTGCCCCTCCTGTCTATCTCTGTTTCTCATCCCCTCTCCCTCAGTCTGACTCTCTCTCTCCCCCTCTTTCTCCCTCTGTCTCACTCTCACTCTGTCTCCCTCTGTCTGACTCTGTCTCCTCCCTCCCCAACCTCTCTCTTCCTCCCTCTGTCAGACTCTCACTCTCTCTTCCTCCATCGGACTCTGTCCCTCCCAGTTTCTTTTCTGCCTGACAGTCACTACCCTACCTTCTGTCTGACTCTCTGTGTAGCTCTCTCACCCTCTCGGTCTGAATCTCCCTCTCCTTCTCTCTCTCTCTCTGAATTTCTTTTACTCCATCTCCGACTCTCAGACTACCTCTATCTCAGTCTCCTCGTCTGTCCTTCTCCCCAATGTCTGTCCTCCGTCTGTCACATTCTCCCTGCCTCTTCATCTGTGTGACTCTCTCTCTTCACCAATTTTTCTGCCTGACTCCCTTTTCCCATCTGAGTTTCCCTCTCTCCTTTACCCTCTTTCTGACAAGCTCTCTCAATCTCACCACATCTCCTTTTATCTGTCTCTCCATCCCTGTCTCTCTCCCTCTGACTGTTTCTCTCCTAATCACCGTCTCCCTCAGTCCAAGTCTTTCATTCTCTCGCCCCCCTCTCTTTGTCTGCGTCTTCCTCCCCATCCGCCTACTCTGTCGGAGTGTCTCTCACCCTCTCATTGTATCTGACTCTCTCTCCTCCGTCATTCTGTCGGATTCTGTCTCTTCCCGACTACCACTGCCTGAGTCTCATCATATCAATCTCCCTTCTCCAGTGACTGACGCTCACTCTCCACTCCCTCTGCCGATCTGACTCTCTCTCTCTCTTTCCGTCTCCCATTGTCTGACACTCTCCCTCCATTACTCTGACTCTGACTCACTCTTGCTCCCTCTCTTCTTCGTCTTCCTCTCTGTCCCTCCCTCTCTCTCCCTCTGTCTGACTCTCTCTTTCCCTATCAATCTATCTGACCTTCCCTGTCTCCCCTTCCCGATTTAACTCAATATAGAGGAGGCCACATCGGGTGCAGAGGATGGAATAGATGATGTGTGTGTGTGTGTGTATGGGGGGGGGGGGGGGGGTAGACAGGCCGCCTACTTGCGGAGCGTTTCAGAGAACACCTCTGGGATACCCGGACTAACAAACCCACCAACCCTGTGGCTCAACAATTCAACTCCCAGTTTGTGCGAAGATTTGTAGCTCGGGTGCTCGTTTTTCTGGTTCTGTTCGCCGAGCTGGAAGTTTTTGTTGCAAACGTTTCGTCCCCTGGCTACGCGACATCATCAGTGGTTGGGAGCCTCCTGCGAAGCGCTTCTTTGATGTTTCCTCCGGTGTTTATAGTGGTCTGTCCCTGCCGCTTCCGGTTGTCAGTTTCAGCTGTCCGCTGTAGTGGTTGGTATATTGGGTCCAGGTCGATGTGTTTGTCGATGGAGTTTGTGGATGAATGCCATGCCTCTAGGAATTCCCTGGCTGTTCTCTGTCTGGCTTGCCCTATGATAGTAGTGTTGTCCGACTGGGACATGAATTCGACTGGGACAACACTCCTATCATAGGGCAAGCCAGACAGAGAACAGCCAGGGGATTCCTGGAGGCATGGCATTCATCCACAAACTCCATCAACAAACACATCGACCTGGACCCAATATACCAACCACTACAGCGGACAGCTGAAACTGACAACCGGAAGCGGCAGGGACAGACCACTATAAACACCGGAGGAAACATCAAAGAAGCGCTTTGCAGGAGACTCCCAAGCACTGATGATGTCGCCTAGCCAGAGGACGAAACGTTTGCAACAAAATCTTCCAGCTCGGCGAACAGAACCACAACAACTTCAACAACCCCTCCAACTCCACCAAAGATATGCAGGTCTTTGGACTCATCCATCGCCAGACCACAACAACACGACGGTTGGTGGAAGAGCGCCTCATCTTCCGCTTAGGAAACCTCCAAACACAAGGGATGAACTCGGATTCCACCAGTTTCCTCATTTCCCCTCCCCCCACCTTGTCTCAGTCAAAACCATGGAACTCAGCACCGCCTTCCTAACCTGCAATCTTCTTCCTGAACTCTCCGCCCCACCCCAGTCTGACCTATCACCCTCACCTTGACCTCTTTCCACCTATCGCCTTTCTAACGCCCCTCCCCCAAGTCCCTCCTCCCTACCATTTATCTTAGCCTGCTGGACACACTTTCCTCATTCCTGAAGCAGGGCTTAAGCCCGAAACGTCAATTCTCCTGTTCCCTGGATGCTGCCTGACCTGCTGCGCTGTTCCAGCAACACATTTTCAGCTCTGATCTTCAGCATCTGCAGACCTCACTTTCTCCTCTATGCACAAGTTCCCTATGCTATCGCTGATCAGCCCTACTCTTCCTTTAATCATTCTCTTATTCCTCACATACGTGTAAAATGCCTTTGGATTCTCCCTATTCCTTCCTGCCAAGCCTTTTCCGTGCCACCTCCTGGCTCTCCTCAGACCATTTTTGAGTTCTTTCCTCGCCTGCCTGGAATACCCTAGAGCTGAGCAAAAACCTTGGTTCCTCCACCTTACGTAAACTGCCTTCTTTCTTTTGACGAGAAGCTCCTCTGCTCTTGGCATCCAAGGTTCCTTTATCTTACCCGTTCTTGCCTGTCTCAGAAGAACACATTTGTGCATCTCTCGCAACAACTGTTCATTAAATAGTCTCCACATGTCTAAAGTGCCCTTTCCATGGAACAATTATTCCCAATCCATGCTTCCCAACTCACGTCTGATAGCACTATAATTTCCTTTTCCCCAATTGTTTCCTTTTCCCCAATTAAATATCCTTTCATTGCGCCTGCTTCTCTCCTTCTCCATAGCTATGTATAATGTGAGGCTGGTGTGGTCATTATCACCAAAATGCTCTCCCACCGCAAGATCTGACACCTGACCCGGCTCATTGCCGAGCACCAAATCCAAAATGACCTCTCCCCTCGGCGGCCTGTCAGACGTTCGTCTTACCCTTCCTCTCCTGATGTCTGACTCTTCCTTTCTCATCCTCTCCCTCTGACTGACTGTTCTTCCCTTCTCTTTCTCTTCCTCTGTGTGAGTTTCAACCTCTCTCTCTGACTGAAAATCTGTCTCCCTCCTTTTCTGTCTGACGGTCTCTGCCCTCCCTCTGTCTGACCCTTCCTCTGCATCTCACTCTATCTGACTCTCCCTGTCCCCCAGCCATTTGATTTTCCACCCCATCTCTTTGTCTGAATTTAAGTTTCTCTCACTTCCTCTGTGTGACTCTCTCTCCTTCTCCCACTGTCGTACTCTCTCTTCCTCAATCTCTCCCCTCCCTCTCTTATACTCTCTCGTTCATTCACACCTCATTCCCTCTGTCTAATTCTCGCTCTCCTGTCCATATGTCTGTCTCTCTCTCTCTCTCTCCATGTCACACTCTGTCTGACACTCTCTCGTTCCCCCTCCAATTGATTATCTCTCTGTCTCGTTCTGACTGGCTATCCCTCTCTCCCTATGTCTGACTTCGTCACTCTTCCTCTCAGACTGAAACAGTCCCTCTCTCCCTTCTCCCTCTGTCTGACTGTATGTCTTTACTTCCCCCTCCTCTGCCTCATTCGCTCTCACCCTATCCATCTGTCGAAACCTCTGTCTTTCTCTCGCAATCCATCTGTCTGACTCTGTCTCACTTTCCCCTCTCCATCCGTCTAATTCTCTCTCCCTCTCTTCTCTCTCACTCTCTGCCATTCTCTCCCTCTCCCTTTGCCTGAATCTTTCTTACTCCTTCTTACTCTCCATCAGTCTGACACTATATCTGTCTCCCTCTCTCTCTATCTGGCGCTCAATCTCCTTTTCGCTCCCACCCTCACCCCGTCGGTCTTTCCGTGCCTCTCCATCTGTTTCATTCACTCTCCCTATACTTGTGCCTCTGACTGACTCTGTCTCTCTCTCCCTCTGTCTGACGCTCACTGCTTTGCTCTCTCCCACGAACAGGCTGTCTCTCTCTCACCCTCTTCCATCTGACTCTCTATCCCCACTCCATGAGTCTGACTCTCTCTCGCCCCTTTGCCACTCTCTGACTCTCTCTCTGTACGCCTCTCCATCCTCCACTGTCGAAAACTCACTCTGCTCTCCCACTGCCTATCTATCTCTCTCTTTCCTGCCTCCTCTGTCTGACTCCATCTTCACCACTCTATGTCTGTGTGTCTCGTTCTTGCTCTTCGCACGTTCACACCCTTTATTTCTGTCTGACACTCTCTCCACACGACCTTTTTTCTGTCTGAATTTCTCTTCCTCTTTCTGACTCTCTCTCCCACTCTCTCTGACTCTATCTCCCAAACCTTCTGCCAGAGGATCTCTCTCTCTGTCTCTCTTTGTCTGATTCTCTCTCACGCCCTCTCCTTCTCCATTTGGCTCACTAGTCTCTTTCTGTCTCCTTCTGCACGACTCTCTCTCCATCCCCCTGCCGGATTTTGTCTCCATCCCTGTCCCTCTGTCTGACTCTTTCAATGTTTCCTTCCACCTCTAACCGACTCTCTCTGTCTCGTTCCCTTTATCGTCCTGTCTCTTTCTTAATCTCTCCCCCTTCTGTTGCACTCCTCTGCCTCACTCTCACTACCTGTCCGTCTATCTGATACTCTCTCACCTTCTTTCTGACAATCTCATTATCTCGCTGTCCCTCTAACTGATGTTTTCTCAACAACCTGCCTTCCTGGCTGACTGATGTCTCTTCATTTCCATCTCTCCGAATTTCTCTCACTCTCCTACTCCCTCTGTCTGACTCTCTGTCTCTACCTCCCTCCCTCTCCCTCAAACTGACTCTCACCCCCCTTTCCACCTGAATGGCTCTCACTTTTCCCGAGTCTCTCTCTCCTCCACAATCTGGCTCTCACTCCCTCTCCCTCTGACTGACTCTCTCTCTCCCCCTCTGTTTCTCTCTGACAGATTCTCCCCTTCTGTCTGACTCCATCTATCTGTCTCTGGCTGACTTTCTCACTCCCCGTCCGTCTCAATCTGTCCATTCCTGTGCCTCAATCTGAAAATCCCTCTCTCCCTGCCCTTCTGTCTCACTGTCTCTCAAACAGCCTTCTCCTGTCCCTCTGTCTGACTCTCAATCTAACATTCTCCCTCTCTCTCTGACCGAATCACTCTCTCTCCTCCTCTGTCTGACTCCATCTCTACTTCTCTCCCCTCCCTCGTTTGACTATCCCGACGTCTCCCTTTGTTTCGTTTTCTCACCCTTTTCCTCTGACTCTCTCTCTATCCGCCCCCCTCTGTCTGACTCTATCTCTCTCTCCCTCTACCTGACTCTGTCTCTCAGCCAACTCCCTCTATCTGCCTCTATCTCTCTCCATTTCCATCTGTAAGAATTTCGCTGTCTCCCACTCGCTTTGTGTGACTGACTCTCTTCCTCCCTCTCCCTCTGTCTGAAACCCTCTCCCTCTCCATCTGTCTGACCCTCTCTCTCTCCTTCTCCCTATGTCTCACTCTCTCTCTATCCCACTCTCTCCACCTGACTCTCTGTCTCTCTCTCCCTATCCTTCTGTTTCTCTCTCGCTCCCTCTGTCTTTGTCGTTCCCTCTCTCCCCCTCTCCCTCTGTCATACACTCTCTCTCTCTCTCAATGTGTCCACTCTCTCTCTCTTTGACTTCCTCTGTCACTCTCCATCTCGCTGAATCTGAGTCTCCCTCCTTCTCCCTCGCCTGACTCTCTCTACACCTATCCATCAGTTTCATTCTATCTCTCTATCCCTCTGTCTCCCTCTGACTCTCTCTCGAACCCTCCCCGTCCCTCTCGCTCTCTGTCTGACGTTCTTTGTCTCTCCCTGTCCCACCGATTGACTCTCTCTCTCTCTGTGTCTGACGCTATATCACCCTTCCCTTCTGTTTGACGATCTCTCTCAACCTGTACATCTGTCTGTCTCTCATTCGCCTCTGCCTCAGTCTGTTTCTCACTCCCCGTCACCCTCTGACCCACTCTCTCCTCCCCTCTCCCTCTGTCTGATTATCTCTCCCTCTCTTCTATCAGACTCTTTCTCTCCCTCTGACTTTGTCACTCGCCATCTCTCTCTGTCTTACACACTCTCCTGCTCATTCTCCTTCAGTCTTTCCACTCTCTTCCTCAGCCTGACTCTGTTACTCACCCACTGCAAATGCCTGACATCATCTTTATCCCACTAAATGTCTCTATCTACCCGCTACATCTGCCAGTCTCTCTCTCGTTCTCTATCTCTCTCTGTCTCTGACTCTCACTCTGACTCTTCCTCAACCAATCTCACTCTCCATCTGTCTTGGTCTCTCTCAATCCCTCTCCCTTTGTCCGATTTTCTTTCTCGCTCTCTCGCCTCCTCGCTCTGTCTGATGCAGCCGTTCTTTGCCTGTACCTCTATGAGTCCCTCTCCCCCCCCCCTTTTGTGTGTGTCTCTCTCCCTCTGTCTCACTCCGTTCACATCTCTATCTGACTCTCTCTCCATCTCTGTCTGTATGAGTCTGTCTCTCTTTCACAATGTCCCCCGGTCTGACACTCTCTCACATTACTCGCACTGTCTGTCTCTCCCTCACTCTCACTCTCCCTCTGTCTGACACTATGTATCTCCCTATCCCTCTGATGTTATCCTTCCCCGCTCCCACTTTTTGACTCTCTTTCCCTCTACCTCTGCTTGACTCCACCTTCTCCTACTGTCTGACTGCCTGCCTCCCTGTCTCTCTCCTCTCTCTCGTCTGATTCACCTCATCTCTTTCTCTGTGTCATTCATTCTCTCTCTCTAACCCTCCCAGTCTTCCGCACTCTGATTTTCTCTATCTTTAACTGTCCCAGTATTGACTCTATCTCTGTCTGACTCTCTCTAACTCACGCGCCGCTTCTGTCTATCTCTCTCTGTCACCTGTAACTCCATCTGTCTCTCACTCGCCTCGCCCCCGTCTGTCTGTCTTTCTCCCCCTTCAACTCTCTCTCTGTTCTTCCGGCTCCCTCTGTCTGATTTTCGTCTTGCCCTTCCTCTCCCGCAGTCTCGCGCTCTCTCTCTCTCTTTCTCTGTCTGACACTGTCACAGTCTCTCGATCTGCCTGTCTCTCTCGCTCTCTCCCTCTGTCTGACTCTTTCTAACTGCCAGAAAATCTCCATCTGCCAGTCTCTGTCTCTCTCCCTCTCCATCTGCCAGTCTCTCTCTCTCTGTCTGAATGTTTCTCATTCCCTCTCACTCGCCTTCTTTCTGAGTCTCTCTCCCTCCCTCTTCCTCTGTCCAATGCTCTCTTTCTCCAACCTCTGTCTAACTCTGTCTTTCTCCTTCTTCAGCTGTGTGACTCTCCCTCTCTCTCAATCTCCCTCTCTCTGACACGATATGTCTCCCTCTCCCTCTGATTTTATTCTTCCCACTCTACCACTTTCTGACTCGCTCTCCTTCTATCTGACTCTCTCTGCCTCCCATCTCTCTGTCTGACTCTCTCTCGCCAGTCTCCCTCTGTCTGACACGGTATGTCTCCCTCTCCCTCTGATTGTGTTCTTCCTCCTCTACCACTTTCGGACTGGCTCTCCTTCTATCTGACTCACTCTGCCTCCCCAATCCTCTGTCTGACTCTCTCTCGCCGGTCTCCCTCTGTCTGACACTCTCTCTCCCTTTGTCTGACTCTCTTGCCCCTCTTTCTAACCCTCTCTGTCCGCTTCTCTCTGTCTGACCCCCTCGTTCCCGCTCCATCTGTCTGACTTTCCCTCACTTCCTCTACCTGTATCTGACCCTCTCTCACTTTCTCCCTCTCTCCTCTCCGTCGAGCTCGCGCTCAATCCATTTCCTCTCCCACTGGCTCACTCTCCCTGACATTTTCTCTGGTTCTCTCTCGTTCTCTCTTTCTTCACTCCCTCATCTGACTTCCTCCACTTCTCCCGATGTCTCTTTCCCTCCCTTATCGTCAATGTGAATATCTCTCTATCCTTCTCCTAATCGTTCTGTCTGTCTCTCTCACCGCCACCCCCACCCCCCATCTCCCTCCGCACGAATTATCTCTCTGTCTGTCCATCTCCCGGTCCCTCTTTCCGATGCTGTTCCCTTCTCTCTCTCCCTTTATTTATTACTGTCTCGCTCTTTCTTCCTCTATCTGACTCTCTCTCGCCCTGTCAGAAAGTGTCTCTCTCCTTTTTTCTGACTTTCTCTCTTCCTCTCCCTGTCTGACTCTATATCTCTCGCCTCTCTCCCTCTGACTCTTCATCTCCCTTTGTCTGACTCTTTCTCTCTCTCTCTCCATTTTCCAGACCCTCTCTGTCTCTCATTCCCTCTCCCTCTGATTGAAACATTCTCTCCCTCTCCCTCTGCCTGACTCACTGTCTCCCTCTCAACATGTCTGCATGGCTCTCTCTCCCTCTAGCTCTGACTAAATCTCTCGCCCTTCCTCTCCATCCGTCTGACTCTTTCCCTCTCCTCCCTCCACTTTTCTTGCATGACACTCTCGCTCCTTCTACCAATGTCTGATTCTCTCTACTCTTCTCCCTCAGTCTGAATCTATCACGCTCTCCCTCTGTCTGACTCCCTGTTTCCCTCTCACTACGTCTGACTTTCTCCCTTTCTCCCTCTCCCTCTGACTTACTCTCTCTCTCTCTTCCTCTATTTGACTACCTACCCCTCCATCTCCTTTTACATCTCTCCCTATGTCCGACTGTAACTCTCTCGCCCTGTGACTGACTCACTCTATCTTTATGACTGATTATCTCACTCTCTCCCTCTGTCACTCTCCCTCTCCCTTTGTGTGACTATTTTACCCTCTGTCTGTTTTTCACCTCTCTCCCTGTGTCTGACTCCATCTCCCGCCCCTCTGTCTCACGCTGTCCCCCTTCTCTTTCTGTGTCTCTGTCTCTCTCTTCCTCTCCTTCGTTCTGCCTAACACTGTCCCACTCCCTCTCCATTTGTCTGCCTCTCCCTGTCTGACCCTCCGTTTCTCCAACTCTCACTTTTCCTCTGGCTTACTCTATCAGACTCTCCCAATCTCCCTTCGCAATGTCTGTTTTTTTTTTCTCTCTCTCTGTCTCTCTCTCTCTCTCTTTCTCTCTCTCTCTCTTTCTGTCTCCCTCTCTCGGTTTGCGTCTATCTGGCTGACTTTCACTCTCTCACACATCCTGACCAAACATATGACACTCTCTCCTTCTCCGTGTGTCTGAATCTCTCTCTCCCTTCCTCCCGCACCTGTCGGTCCAATACTCTCACTTCCTCTGTTGCTCTCTACCCCACATTCTCCCTCTGTCTCTCTCCCTCTGCGTCTGTATCTCTTTCCCTCTCCATCTGACCAACTCTGTCTCTATCCTCTCCCTCTCCTGCTTTGTGACTCTCTCTCTCCATTCCTCTCCTTATGTCTGACACTCTCTCTACCACTCTCCCTCTGTCTAAATCTGTCTCCCCGTCTGAACCTTTCTTTCCCGCTCTTTCGGTCTGGCTCTCTCTCCATCTCCATCTATCTGAGTCTGTTTCTTCGACTGTCTGCCTGTCTATCTCTCTGTCTGTCTGTCTCTCTCTCCTACTCTCCCTCTGACTGACACTCTATCTCTCCCTGTCTCTGTCTGACTGTCTGCTCTCTCCCTCTCCTTCTGTCAGAATATCTCGCTCTTTCTCCCTCCCATTGTCTGACTGTCTCTCACCCACTCCCTCTGATAGATTCTCTTTCCATCTTCCTGTCTCACAAGTGCGTCTGTCACTCCCTCCACCTCCTTCTCACGCTCTCTCCCTGGCCGTGTCTGAATTTCTCTGTCCTTTCTTCTCTTTCCCTCTGCCTGACTCTCTCTTTTCCTCCCTCATCATCTTCTGGATTCTGTCACTGTCGCTCTCCCTCTGTCTGACTCTCTCTCTCGACGTCCCACTGTCTGACTCTCTCTCTGTCTCACTCTATTTCTCATCCTCTCCGGCTGCCTGACTTTCTGTCTGACTCTCTGACTCTGCCTTTCACAATCCATCTGTCTGACTCTCTCTCTCCCTCTCAATCTGTCTCAAATTCTCTCTCTCCCGACCCCCCTTTTTCCCTTCCTCAGACTCTCTCTCTCACAGACTTACGCTCTCTACCCGTCTCTCTGACTCTCTCCCCCTCCATATCTCTCTCCCACTGTCTGACTCTCGTTCTCCCTCTGCCAGACACTTTCCCTCTCCCCCTACTTATCTCTGAATATCTCTGTCTTTACCTCCCTCTCCGTCTGATTCTCACTCCCTCCGTTTCTCACGGTCTGACTGTCTTCTCTCTCTCCCTATCCTTCTGTCAGAATGTCTCGTTCTCTCTCTCCCATTGTCTGACTGTGTCTCACCTTCTCCCTCTGCCCGAATTTCTCTCTCGCTCTCCATGTCGGACATTCTGTCTGTCACTCTCTCCACCTCTCTTCATTCCCTCTCCCTCGTCCTGTCTGAAACTGTCTGTCCCTCCTTCTTTCTCCCTCAGCCTGATTCTGTCACTCTCCCTCTCCCACTGTCTGGCTCCCTCTCTCTCCCTCTCTCAGTCTGAAATTCTCTCACCCTCTCTCTCTGACACTTTATCTCGGTCTTCCTCTGTCCGAATCTCTCGCTCTCCCCCTCCTTCTGTCTGACTCTCTCTCTCACTCCTCTCCCTGTCTATGACTCTCGCTCTCCCTCTGTCTGACTCTTCTCTCTCCTCCGTTTCCTGTCTCCATCTCTCTGTCTCTCCTTCCTGACTCTCTATCTGAAAGTTTCGCTACCCTCCTTCTGTGCGACTCTCTCTCTCTCCCTATCCCTCTGTCCGATTCTGTCTTGCCCTATCTCTCTGTCTGACTCGCTCTTACGCTACCTCTACCTCAGTCTATCTCTCTATATCACTCCCTTTGCCTGACTCTCACTCACTCTCCCTCTGTCTTCGTCGTTTTTTTCTGTCTGTCAATCTCGCTCCCTCTCCCGATATCTGAATCTCTCTCTATCTTTCTCCGTATGCATGACTCTCTCTCACTCTCCCATTACATCACTCCGATACTCTCTCTCCTTTTCTGTCTCTTTCTACACCCATCTCTCCCTGTGTATGATTTCCGCTCTCCCTCTGTCTGACTCTGCCTGCCTCCCTTTCCCTCTGAATTACTCTCTCTCTTCCTTTCCCGCTGCCTGGCACTCTCTCTCTCTCAATCTCTCTGACACTTTCGCTTTCTCCCGCGGTCTGACTCTGTCTCTCCCACCTCTACATCTGTCTGAAACTCTCTATCTCTCCCTCTGTCTGAATCTCTCTCTCTCTCTGTCTTTCCCTCCCTCTCCCTCCCTCTCACTTCTCTCACTGCTCTCACTGTCTGACTCTTCCGCTTTCCCATTCGGACTCCACCTCTCTTACTCGCTGTCTCCCTTTCCCAAAGTCTGACTATCTCTCTCTCGCTTTCTCCATCATATTCTCTATGGAATTCTATCGTGCTCTGACTCTCTCTCTCCTTCTCCCTCTGCCTGACTTTGCAACTGTCACTCTCCCTCTCTCTGAAAATTTCTCTCTCCCTGTATCTGACTGTCTCGCTCTGACACTCTGTGTCCATCACCTCTGTCTGAAAATTTCTCGCTCTACCTCTGCCTGACTCTGTCACTTAATCTGTCACCCACACATTGTGTCTGACAGTTTCTCTGTAACTCTCTATCCGTCCGACTCACTGTCTCTCTTCCTGTCTTCTCACTCCCTCTACCTCTGTTTGACTCTTTCTCTCTCTTCTACTCCCTCTGTCGGATTTTCTCTCTCTCTCTACCTCCCTCTTGCTGACTCTCTCTATCCCTCCTCCCCATTAGTCTATCTCTCACTTCCTCTTCCCCTGCCTGGCACACCCTCCCTCTCCCACTCTCTGACCTTCCCTTTCTGTCTCCCTCTTCCCCCGGTTAACGCTCTCTTCCTCTCTCTCTCTCTCTCTCTCTCACCTACACGCCACCTGACTCGCTGTCTCTCCCTGAATCTGAGTCTCTCTCTCACTCTCTCCCGTTGTCCCACTGTCTGACTCACTCTCTTTCCCTGTCCCTTTCCAACATTCTGTGTCTCACCTTCCTCTCCATCAGTTTGTCTGTCTGGCTCACTTTCCTCTCCCTCTGTTTGTCTGTCTGCCTGGCTCTCTCCCCCTACCCTATGTCGGTCTCTCTCTTCTTCCTCTCCGTCTGCCTAGCTCTCTCACTCGCTCTGCCTCTGCCTGACTTTCACTCTCTTCGTCTCCCCATCTGACACTTTCTCTCCCTCTGTCTGTCAATCGTTCTCTCTCTTCCTCGCCCGCTGTTCACCTCTCTCTCTTGCTCTGTGTCTGCCCCTCTCTCTCCCTCTTCCTCTGTCTGAATCTCTCCCTCTCCCTCTTCCAATCCATGTGTCTGATGTTCTCTATCCTTCTCCTTCTGTCCTACGCTGTCTCTTTCGTTCACTCTATCTACAACTCGTCCTCCCTCTCTCCCTCTTTTGACTCTCTCTCTCTGTGTCTCTCATTCTTCACACTCAACCAGCTCTGTCTGACTCTGTCTCTCCCTCTCACTTTATTCGATTCTCTCTCTCTCTCTCTCTTTCTCTCTCTCCAACCCCTCCCCCACCTTTGATTGGCTCTCTCTCTCTCTCTCTCCCCGCCTCCTGTGAGAGTATCTGTCCTCCAACCTCTCCCATTGTCTAACTCACACGCCCTCTCTCTCTCTGTGACCCTCTCTCTGTGCCCCTCCCTCTGTCCGACACTCTGCCGTCTTTCCCTCTCCCTCTGTCTGATTCTATCTCTCCCTATACCTTTGCTCGACTCTCTCAATCCATCATCCTCTGACTGACTCGCTCTCTACCTGTCTCCCTGTCTGTAAATCTCTTCCTCTTCCTCCTTATCCAGCTGCCTGACACTTTCTCTCGCTCCCCTTCCCTCTGTCTGATTGTCACGCTCCCTCTCCCACTTTCCGACTCTCTCTGTCGGACCCTCCCTACTGTCTGACTCTCTCTCCCACTCTCCATCTGCCTGACTCCCTCTTCCTCACCCTCGGTCCGTTTGTCTCTCTCTAACCCCTCCCTCTATCTGACAATCACTCCCCCTTCCTCCCCTCTTTCTGATTCTCACTACCTCTCAATTTTCACTCGTTTTCACTCTCTCACTCTCCCTCCATCTCTTTCTCTCCCTCTCTCTCACCCCCTCTGCCTGACTATCTATCTTTCCATCTCTCTTTATTTGACCCTTTCGCTCCCTCTCTCTATCTGTCTGGCTTTTTCTCTCTATCTCATCCCATCCCTCTGTGTGACACTGTCTAACGCTCTCCCTCTCCCATTGATTGACTCGCTCTCTTTTATTCTACCTCTGTCTGACTTTCTGTCTCTCATTCACTCTCCCTCTGCCTGACCCTGTCTCTTTATTTCCCTCCTGCTCCATCTGAGTTCTCTGCTGTCTTTCCCTCTCCTTCTATCAGAATCTCTCCCCCCGAATGATTGTCTCACTGCATCTGTCTGAAACTCTCTTTCGACCTCTCTGTGACCCTCTCTCCCGCTCTCCATTTGTCTGACTGTCTCTTCCTCTCCCTCGGTCTGATTCTCTATCTCTCACCCCTCCCTCTGTCTGACTCTCGCTCTTCCTTCCTCTCCCTCTATTTGCTGCGCACTCCTTCTCGCTCTTTCTTACTTTTCCATTCTCTCTCACTCTCACTCTACCTCTCACCTCTCTGTTCGACTCTCCGTCTCTCCTTCTCCCTTTATCTAACTCTGTCCCTCTCTCCTCCTCTACCGCTGTCTAGATCTATTTCTCTCTCACTCATCCGTCCCCTCTGCCTGACCGTGTATTCCTCTGCCTCTCCCTCTGCCAAACTGTCTGTCTCTCTTCCTCCACCTCTCTCTCTGTCTCTCCATCGGTCTCCATTTGCCTGACACTCCCACGCTCTTTCCCTCATCCCCTATTTGACACTCTGCTATCTCTCCCTATCCTTCTGGCAGCATCTCTGTCTACATCTCGACTAATTTTGACTCCCTCTCCCTCTGCCCGATTCTCGCTTTCCCTCATTCTGTATATGACTCTGTCTCTCACTATCCCTCTGCCTGACCCTTTCCCTCACTCTGTCCCCCTGCCTCTCTCCCTGTCTCTCTTCCTCTATCTCCATCTGTCTGACACTCTCTCTCGTTTCCACGTCCCTCATGAAGGCACTGTTACACACCCTCTTCCTCTCTCTAAATCTCCCTTGTCCTGACTGTCTAACTGTCTCCCTCCTTCGCCGTCTGTCCGACTCTCCCTTCCTCTGCCTGAAAGTCCCTCTTTCGCTGTCCGTGACACTCTCTCTCTCTTCCTATCACTCCGCCGGACTGTTTCTTCCTCTCTCGTACTCTCCATCTATATGACTCTCTCACTCTTCCTCCCGCTCTGTCCGATTCTCTTTTTCTTACCCCGCCCTCTATATGACTCTCTCTAACCTTCTCACGCTTCATTTATCTGATTCTGTCTATCTCCCTCTCCCTCTGCCCGACTCTCTCTCTCTCTAAAAGGCTCTGTCCTTTTCTCCATTTCCGTCTGTCTGACTTTTTCTACTCCCATTCCCTCTGTCTGAAACTGTCCATCCTTCTCTCCCTCTGTCTGACCCTATTTCAACCGACCTGTCTCATTCTCTCACTCCCACTCCATTCTGTCTCAAACTCTCTCTCTCCCGCTGACTCGGTCTGACTTTGTCTCTCTCTCTCTTTCCGCCTGCCTCTATCTGGCCCTGTCTCTCCTCCACGCTCTGCGTGACTCTCCCTCCCTCTCCCTTTGCCTCTGTCTGACACTCCCTCGCTCCATCTCCACATGTGTGACACTCTCTCTGTCTCGCTTCCCTTCTTTTCTTCTCTCTCTTTCTCTCTCCGTCTCCCAATATCTGACTCATTCTTCCTCTCCCTCCGCCCGCCTCTGTATCTCCCTCTATCCCTCTTTCTCTGTCCGAGTCTCTTTCTCTCTCTCTCACCTTCTCTCTGCGTAACTCTCTCCCTCTCCCTCTCCCTCTTCGTGACTCGCCCCCTCTCTTCCTCTAACCCTGTCTGACTCTCTCTGACTTTCGGTCGTCTTCCCTTTGCCTGACGCTCTCTCTCATTCCCTCGTTCTCAGTTTGACTTTCTGTTGACTCTCCCTCTCCTGTCAGAATCTCGCTCTCTCCCCCAACTGATTCTCTCTCTTGTTCACTCCCTTTGCCCAACTATCGCTCTCCATCTCTCTCTTACTAACGCTCTTCCTCCCTTCCTCTGCCTCTCTCCCTCTTTGCCTCTCACTCCATCTGTGTGAAACTCTCTCTCCTTTCCCATTTGGCTGAGTCTGTGACACTCCCCCTCCGTCTATTTAACTCTGTCAACCTTTTACCCTCTGTGTCTGACTCTCTCTCGCTCCCTCGTACTCTGTTCGACTCTCTCTGTCTCTCCTCCTCTGTCTGAAAATCTCTCTCGACGTCTGTGACACTCTCTCTCGCTGTCCTCCGCCAGATTATTTTTCCCTATCGAGAACTGTACATCTGTGTATCTGTCTCTCTCGTCCTCACCGTCTGTCCGATTATCTCTCCACCCACTCCCTCTATCTGACACTCTCTATCCTTCTCAATCCTCGTCTATCTGATTCTCTCGACCTGCGTCTCCCTGTACATGACTCTATTTATCTCGGTGTCTTCCTTTGTTTGACTCTCTTTCCCCCCGCTCTGTCTGACTCTCTCTACCTTCAGTTTGATTCTCTATCGCCCTCTCCCTCTGTCTGAAGCTGTCTCACCCGACCCCCCCACCCCCACCCCCAGCCAGATTCTCTCTCTCTGCACCTCTGTCTATCTGACTTTCCCTCTCTCCCTTGCTCTGTCTGACTCTTTCTGCATCTCCCTCTCCCCCGTCTGACCCTCTCGCTCCATCCCCCGTTTGAGACCCTTTCTCTCCCTCTCCCTCTACCTCACTCTCCCTATATCTCTTCCACTCCCAACGTCTGACTTCCATTCTTCCTCCTCTATGCCTGACTCTGTCTCTCCTGCTTTCCCCTCTGTTTGGCTCTCTTTCTCTCTCCCTCCCATCTGACTGTCTCTTTCCCTCTTCCTCTCCCCTCCCTCACATCATTCTCATTCTGACTCTTATTCTCTTTCTCCCTCTCCTCGAATCACTCTCTCTCTCACCCTCTCTCCCTTTCTGCCTCGTTCTGTCTCCCTCCCGCCTGAATCTTTCTCCCCTATCTCTGACACGCTGTCAGCCCCTCTCCCTCTGTCTGAGTCCGTGTTTCCCCTTTCCCTCTGTGTGACTCGGTCTCCATCTTCCTTTGTCTGACTCTCTCTCTCCCTCTGTCTAACTCTCTTCCTTTCTTCCTTTACCCCTTCTATCTGCCTCACTGTCTCCCGCTCCCTCTTCCTCTGTCTGCCTCTCTGTCTGATTCCCTCTCTCTCCAACATTCCTTCTCCCTTTCTCTGACGTTGTCTGGCCATATCTCTCACTCCCTCTGATTGACTCTTTCTCTCCCCATACACTCTCTCTCAAACCCCTTCCATTTCCTCTGTATGCACCCTCCACTCTCTCGACCCCATCCCTGTCTGTGTCTCTCCCCTTTGTATCCACCCCTCCTTCTCGTTCTGCATCACTACCCCACCACTCTCTCTCTTCCCCCGTATCACACTTTTGCTCAGCATCCCATTCCACTCCATCTCACTCGACCTCCTCTCTCTCTCTGTTAGTCTGTCCACATCCCTCTCTCTCTATTCCGATTCCTCTCTATCTCTCTCGAACCTCCTCCTCTCTCTCCACTCTGCATATTGACTTTCTCTCTCTCCAGCTATCTCGCACTCTCTCGCTTGGTCTCGGTTGTGACCTCACACTTTGTCTCTCTATTATCTTCCTCCCTCTCTCCTTCAAGCTCCCTCACACTCTCCCTCTAATATCAATCCAAACTCACCATCTTTCTCTATCTTTGTCTCACCTTCATTTCTTTCTCTCCCTCATCCCATACTATCTGTCGACCTCCTGCCTCCGACTCTCTCTGTCCAATCCCCTCACACACTCTCTCCAGCTCCTCCCTCTCTCTACAGCTCCCTCCCACACTCACTCTTTGTACACTCTCCCTCTCTACCCCGTCCAATTTTGTCTCTCCAGCACCCTCCCACTCTCTCTCAAGCTCAATCCCACGCCCTTTCTACCCTCATCTCACTCTCACTCTATACCTCCTCAAACTCTCTTTCTACCCACCTCCAAGTCTCTCTATTTCTCCATCAATTCTCTGTATCCCTAACCCCAACTCTCTCTCTCTCACTCTGAAACCATCACACTTTCTCTCGACCCCTCACTCTCTGTGTCTCTGTCCCTCCCCCCTTTCTCTCTCTCTGCATTCATCTCCCTTTCTATCTCTCTTGAACCGCTCCCTTTCACTCTCTCTGTCGTCTTACCTCCCCTCACATTCTCTCTCTCAAAACACCCCCCTCTCAAACACTCTCTGACTCTTTCTGTCGCGCTTACTCTCTGTTAGTACACATCACGTATTCTCTCTTTCCCTACTACCCCACTCTTTTGCTCTGTCGTTCTTCGTACTCCCACACTCTCTACGCCTCTTCCACTGCCTCACTCTCTCCAACTCCCTCGCACTTTCACGCTTTCAAGCTAAATCCCACTCTTTCTCTCTACATCCAAATCTCTCTCTCTCCATGCTGCTTCCACTCTGTACCTCTCCCGCCCCTCCCCTCTCTTCTATTACATCTTGACCGTCCACTTCATCTCTCTCTCTACACCTTCCAACTCTATACCTCTCCACTCCCCCACTGTCTGTCTCAACTTATAGTCATCCTCTCTCTCTGTAACTCTCTCACGTTTTCTCTCTCGACACCTCCCCCTCTCTCTATCCCACTCCCCTTCCAACTCTCCCTACCCCTCACTCTTTTCGCTCCCCATTCTCTTTCTCCAACTCTCCCCACTCTCTCTGTAGCATGCTCCCACTCTAGCTGTCTCTCTGTATCCCCTTCCACTACCTCACTACCTAATCACACACTCTCTTTTTATACCTCTCTTTTTCTATCTCACCCTCGCATCTCTGTCCTCACTGCCAATCTCTCTCTCTCTACCCTTCTCACATTCTCTTTCTCACTCTCCTCACTCTCTCCCTGCATTCTCCCACCCGCTGTCTCAATCTCTCCCTCTCTCTACTCCGTCTCTCTCTCTCTCTCATTAAACCCCTCCCTCTCTCTCTCTCTCTCTATCTGTAAGCCTGGCCCACTCTGTCTTGACTCCCGTCCTCCCACTCCCACTCTCACTACCTCTCCCTCTCTGTTTTTCTCTGTATCTCCTCCCTCCCACACTTTCTTTCACAACACCCACTCCAACTCTCTCGGTCTACCCATCTCCCACTCTTTCTCTCTAAATCTTCCTCACAATCTCCATCGACAGACCTCCCAAAGACATTTTCCCTCTATTCACCCGACCCACACTCTTGTATTTCTCCTCTCTACCACACTCCCACTCTCTCACTCTCTCTCAACGCCTCTCCGAAATGTTCTCTCTGTCTCTCTCTGCCCTTCTCACACACTCTCTCTGCCGTTCTCCCCCTCTCTCCGTCTACACCCACCTAACTCTCTCTCTCTGTACCTTCTCAGTCTGTCTAATCATTCCCTCTCTGATCCCAATCATCTCTTTTACTCTCGATAACCCTCTCCGAATGTTTCTACCCTCTATCTTTCAAACCCACTCCTGCTCTTTCTCCATCTATTATCTCCCAATCTCTCTCCCGACACCCCTTCCTCTCTCTGTGTGTTTCTCTCTACCGCCTTCCAATCACTCGCTCCCTGTACGAACTCCCAATCTCTCTCTCTCCATACCCTTCTCTCTGTATGTCTGCCTCTCTCCCCGTTCCCACTCTCTCTCTAAACCTCTGTCACTCTTTCTCTCTCTCTCTTCTCTACCTGCCTCCCACTCTGTTTCTAAATCTCTCCAACACCTCTCCCATTGTCTTCCCCTGCATTCCCTCACTCTTCCTCTCTCTCATTACCGCATCCCTCTCTCTCTCGCTATCTGTCTGTAACTATCTCTCTCCAACTCCCTTTCTCTCTGATTATGTTACTTTAACCTCCCACTCAACCTCTGTACTGCTCCCTCTCGATCTGTCTCAAGCCCTTTCTCCCTGTCTCTCTCTCTCTTCCCATTTCTCTCTCTCTCTCTCTCCCCCTCCCACCCTATCTGCCTCTGCATCACTCCCGCTTTCTCTACACCCCCGCACACGATCTCTTTACATCCCTCCCATTCTTCCCCTCCATACCCCTTCCCATAGTCTCTATCTCTCTCTCTCGCTCTCTCTGTAACCCTCCCATGTTCTCTCTCTCGACCATTTCTCTCTGTCTCCTGTTCCACTGTTCTCATGACTACCATCCTTCTCTCTTTATCCATCTCTCGATTTCTCTAGAAACTCCCGTCTCCATCTTTCTCTTTATCACCCACCCAGCCTCTCTCCAAACACAGTTCTCTCTCTCTCTCTAACTCGCTCCCATTCTCTCTCCATACACCCCCACTCTCTCTGCCTCTGTCTCTCAACCACCACACCCCACACTCTCTCGCACTCCCAATTCTCTGCCAACCACTCTCTCTCCCCCACTCCCAGACTCTCTTGATACACCGAGCCCACTCCCTCTTCCTCATTCTCTCCACAGACCTCCCCTCTCTATCTCCCTAACTGCTCCCTCTCTGCCCTCCTTCCAATCTCTCTCAACACCGCCCACTCCCTATGATTCCATCCCCGCCTCTGCTTCACATACTCTCTCTCCCCCACTCCATCCAACTTCACTCCATTTGTCCCAACCCCTGCCGCTCTCTCCATTCCCGAACTCTCTCTCTTCCCCTCCCTCTCTCTTCACCACTCTCCCACTCCTTCTCTCTTTATCTCTATACACTCCGCACACTTTCTCTCTTCACTCCAGCCACAGAAGTCCTTTCTCTATTACCCCATCCACTCTCTCTCTCTTTCCCTTTCTCTACCACGCTCCCAATCTCTCACTCTCTCTCTGTCTCCCCACTCACTCTCTGCTTTTCTCCCACTCGCTCAATCACCATTGCTTCCACACACACACTCTCCGCACTCATCTCACTCTTTCTGTATTTATTACTCACGCTATCACTGAGTTCCCTCTCTCTCTCTCGACAACTCTCTCCCTCTGTCTCTCTCCCGCGAACCCCTTCTACTTAATCTCTCACTACCCCACTCCCAATCCCTTCCCCTCTCTCTGCCCCCTCCTACTCTCCATTTTCCTCGACGACCTTCCCATTTCTATTTCTGTCTGTCGACATCTCTCATTCTGTGTCTATATCACTTGCCCTTCTGACTCCCTCACTCACTAACTCCATGCCACTTTTTATCACACTCTACCTCCAGCTCACTCCCACTCTTTCGCTGTCTACCTGCCTCCCAATCTCTTTCTTTTTCTCCGACATCTCTCCCAGTCTCTCTCTCTCTATTCCCCTCCCACTCTCGATTTCCCTATCCCATTCCTCTCTCTCTCTCTGTCTCTGTAACCCTCACCCTCTTGAACCATTCCCTTTCGAGAAGAATACAGCGCAGTACAGGCCCTTTGGCCCTCGATGTTGCGCCGATCCAAGCCCACCTAACCTATACTAACCCACTATCCTCCATATACCTATCCAATGCCCGCTTAAATGCCCATAAAGAGGGAGAGTCCACCACTGCTACTGGCAGGGCATTCCATGAACTTACGACTCGCTGAGTGAAGAACCTACCCCTAACTTCAGTCCTATATCTACCCCCCCTTAATTTAAAGCTATGCCCCCTTGTAATACCCGACTCCATACGCGGGAAAAGGTTCACACTGTCAACCCTATCTAACCCCCTAATCATCTTGGACACCTCAATCAAGTCACCCCTAAACCTTCTTTTCTCTAATGAAAACAGCCCCAAGTGTCTCAGTCTTTCCTCATACGATCTTCCTTCCATACCAGGCAACATCCTGGTAAACCTCCTCTGCACCCGTTCCAGTGCCTCCACATCCTTCCTATAGTACGGCGACCAAAACTGCACACAATATTCCAGATGCGGCCGCACCAGAGTCTTATACAACTGCATCATGACCTCAGGACTCCGGAACTCAATTCCTCTACCAATAAAAGCCAGTACGCCATATGCCTTCCTCACCGCACTATTTACCTGGGTGGCAACTTTCAGAGATCTGTGTAGATGGACACCAAGATCCCTCTGCTCATCCACACTACCAAGTATCCGACCATTAGCCCAGTACCCCATCTTTTTGTTATTCTTCCCAAAGTGAATCACCTCACACTTAGCTACATTGAATTCCATTTGCCACCTTTCTGCCCAGCTCTGCAGCTTCTCTATATCCTGCTGTAACCTGCCACATCCTTCCTCACTGTCAAAAACTCCTCCGACTTTCGTATCATCCGCAAACTTGCTCACCCAACCTTCTCACCCCTCTTCCAGGTCATTTATAAAAATGACAAACAACAATGGTCCCAAAACAGATCCTTGCGGAACACCGCGAGTGACGGCACTCCATGAAGAAACTTTGCCATCAACTTTGCCCTTTCTGTCTCATTCCCTCCCAACCCCCACACCGTCTCTGTACCCTCCCTTTCTATTTCTCTGGAACCCCTCCCTTTCTCTATCCCTCACGCTTTCTACCCTCTTCCCCCGCTCTGTCTCTGCATCCGTCCCACTCTGCCTCGGTATGTTTCTCACAGTCTCTCTCTACCCCCTCCCATTCTCTCTCTTTATCAACCACTTCTTCACACACTCTCTCTGCCTATCTCTTCTCCCTGTCTCTGTCTGTAACCATCCCACTCATCGAATATAAAACATATAACATAGAACATTCCACATCAGTGCAGACCATTCGACCCTCGATGTTGCGCCGACCTATGAAAATAATCCAATTATCTGATGCCCATCTAACTTACATCATCCCATTATTATACACATCCATGTCCAATGCTAATTAAAAACCCTTAATTTATGCGAGTCTGCTACTAGTGCAGGCAGGCCGTTCCACGCCCCTACTGCGGTCTGAGTGAAGTAACCACCCCTAATATCTGTCCTAGGTCTATCACCCCTCAATTAAACGTTATGTGCCCTCGTGTTGGCCTTCACCATCCGATGAAAAACCATCTCACTTTCCGCTCTAACTAACTCTCTGATGATTTGACACATCTCGATCAAGTCACCTCTCAAATTCTCCAACAAATAACAACCTCACTTCCCTCAGACGTTCATCATAAGACCTTCTCTCCACATCAGGTTACATTCTACTTAATATCACCTGAATTGTTTTCAAAGTTTCCACATCCTTCCTATAAGTCGACGACGAAAACGGCACGCAATGCTCCAGGTGCCGCCTTACCACTGCCTTTTACAGCTGAATCATGACCTCGTGGCTCCGAGATTCAAGCCCTCTACTAGTAAACATCTATACACCGTATGCCTTCTGAGTAATACGACCAACCTAGTTGCTAAATTTCGGGGAATTATGCACCAGGAAACCGAAATATCTCTGTTCATCTACACTGTCAAGAATTTTACCACGAGCCGAGTACTCAGCATTCCTATTATTTCTTCTGAAGTGAACTACCTTACACTTTTCCGCAAAATCTCCGTTTGCTACTTCAGATCACAGCTCCTCATCTTACTGGTGTAATCAATAATCTGAGAGAGGCACCTCCTACCCTTCACAAATCCCGATTGACTATCAATAATAAAGTGATTCCCTTGCAGAAGATTATAAATCCTATCAATTATGAACTCTTCGAACACCTTACACGCAACTGAAGTAAGGCTCTCTGGTCTATAATTACTAGAGTTGCCTAAATTCCATTCTTAAACAATGGAACAACATTTGCTGTCTTCCAGTCTTCTGGCATTAATCCTGTCAACAATGATGACGTAAAGATCAACGTCAATGGCTGTGCAATGCATTCCCTAGCCTCCCATAGAATCCGAAGATAAATCCATTCTTGCCCAGGGGTCTTTGCTATTTTCTGATCTTCTAAAATTACTTAAAATCATCTTTGTCAACGTGAACCCCTTTTAATATTCTAGAATGTATCTCCGAATTCTCACAAGCGTTGCCCTATTCCAATGTGAATACTGACGAAACATATTCATTAAGCGCCTCTACTGTATCCTCAGATTCCACACACATCTTTCCCCGACTATATTTAATTGGCCCTTATGTTATTGTAGTCATTCTTTTATTCCTGATATATCCATAGAAGATCTTAGTGTTTTCCTTGATCCTATCCATGAACTACATATGATGTCCCATCCTGGCTCTTCTTAGATCTCTATGTAGATCTTTTTTGGCTAAGTTATAACTCTCAAGACCACTAATTTAGCCTTCACTACTCATCCTCACCCAAGCCTTCTTCTTCTTGAGAAGGGCATCAACGTCTTTGGTAAACAATGGCTCCCTCTATCAATAACCACCTCGCTGTCTAATAATTATATACTTATCAAGGACCCATAACAATTACGTTATTAATCTCTCTCCTATAGACAACTATCTTTGTTATTCTATCCTCTACATGCATGGAACAAATCGAAGGTCTGTAGAAAACAGCCAACAGAGTGACCTCTCCTTTTCTGTTTCAAACCACAGCCCAAGTAAATACTTGGCTGAGTCCTCGAACGTTCTCTGAGCTGCTGCAATACGATCCTGGATTAACAATGTCATGACGTCCACCTCTTTTGACATCATCTCTGTTCGTGCTGAAGTATCTAAGTCTTGTAATCTGCAGCAATCTGCATTCCTGTCCCTTTCCAGACATGTCTCTGAAATGGTGAGGTACCAACTCATGCTGCAATTCTACCCATCTTATTTCGGATGTTCCTGGCATTGAAATACATAAACTTCATTCCAACATCCTGTTTGCTGGTGCCTTATTGAGACCACGTAAACCATACTGTGATCTCACTCCCCTCAATATCCTGTACACTGAACTACAATTCAAGTTCCCAACCCACTGCTGAACTAGCTTTAACACCTCCACCCCAGAAGAACATTCACACATCTCTCCCAAGACTCTGGTACTCCTCTGGTTCAGCTGAAGACCATACTGCTGTAGAGATCCCATCTTCACCTGAAAGAGCTCCACTTATCCAAGAACACAAAACCCTCTCCCCTGCACCATCCCTGCAACCACGTTTTCAATTCCTTTCCCTCCCTGTTCATCACTTCACTAGCACGTGACACAGGCAACAAATCAGAAGTAACAACTCTGTATGTTCTTGCTCGCAGCTTCCACGCTAGGTCTTTGAATTCTGACTTAGATCTCCAGTTTCTTCATCCCTGTGTCGTTAGTGCCTTTGTGGATCACGAGTTGTGGTTGCTTCCCCTCCCCGTCAATGATCCAGAAAACACAATAAGAGGCATCACTCATTCTGTCACCTGGGAGGCATCACAATAACCGCGAGTCTCTATTTCATCCCACAAAGCCTCCTATCTGCAACACTAACGTTGACATTCTCAATGAATAAAGCTCTGCTCCTCTTCCCATTCCCCTTTGATTAATAGGGACAGAATCTGCGACAGAAACAATTTCTTACAACTGGTAAGTTGTCACCTTCCCACCTGCAACAGTATCCAAATCGGCATTCTTGTTGAGCACAACAACCACAGAGATCACTGCACTGCCAACTGGTTCCATTTCCTACTCCAGATGGTAACCCATCTACGTTCTTAACGTGACCGTGGAGTAAGTTCCACTCTGTAACTCTTCTTAATAACCCCTCCGCCTCACGAATGATCCGACGTTCATCGAGCTCCATCTCCAGTTCCCGAACACCGTTATCGAGGATCTGGAGTCGGGTGCAATTCGCACAAATGAAGCCAGCAGGGACACGAGAGATGACACTTACCTCCCACATACTACAGGAGGAACATTCAACTGCCCTAACCTCCATTCCCACCATTCCAAATTCCCAAATAAAACGTTGAAAAGGTGAAACACAAAAGAAAATAGTTATTAACTTATCAAGCGACGCAAGGAAATCCTTTTTGGTTCGAGGAGGATTGTGAGAGACCCTACCCGAGTAGTGTTTTCGGTAAAGCGACTGCCGAAATCTGCAAACTGATGATGTTTTTGACAGCCTCCTGCTCGACCTTCCCGCACGTCATGCAGCTGGAGCAACAATGGCGGGCCCCGATGCGAGAGGTGAGTTTTAAATTATTTGGCTCAACTTCCAGCAGCCTCCTGCTCGACGCTCTCTTGAATTGTTCTCTCCATCATTCTCACCAACTTTCTCTATCCCCCTACATTTCCATTTCCTTGAATATCTCGGTCTCTCCCTCCCGCTCTCTCCATCTGCTACAATCTCTCGCTCATCCTTTCCTCTCCCTCTGACCCCATAGCGGGGAAAGTTGTGTAGAGTCTGAAGATGGCGGCGAGTAGGGGTGTTGCGAGGCGAGAGGAAATTTGGAAGAGATAGGATGGAGGGAGACACCCAGGAACGTGAGAGAGAAAGGGAGGGAGAGTGAAAAAAGGGAAGGCAAACCATACTAGGGGGCGGATGAGAGAGGGAACGCGTAGGGGGTGTCGGATGAGAGAGAGTGAAAGGCAGAGGGGGAGAGTAAGAGAGAGTGTGAAGAGAGAGAGTGAGGAAGAAAAATGAGGAGAATGAGAGGTGAAGAGGAAATGAGGACAGATTGCAAGAGGGAGGACGGGCAGGCAAGAAACAGAGCGAGAGATGGAGAGCCAGAGATAGTCAGATACGGTTGAAAGAAGTTTGGGTGAACTGGGGAGAGAGATGAATTTTGCTGAAAGCGTGTCCGGAGTGGGGGCCTCAGAAGTGAAAGAAAGAACACACCTGCTGATTTCAGGCCCATACCCCTCCATTTTCGTGGGGACTAGGGCTTGGGACTGAGTCTGCCTCTCTCAGCTCAGCTTGTTCAACACAATGTCAACCAGCACTATCGTTCATTCTGTTGCTTGGCACTTCATAATGAACATTTTTATTGTTAAAAAAATGTTCAGTACAATCAATGGGATGGTACCTTTTCTCACTAATCCTTGAGTTGAGCGAAGCATGGGAATGTGTTCCTCTACAGCCATGTGTGATAAGATTGTACAAAAAAAAAACACTACCCTCATTCTCTTACGATAGCAACAGGCTGCTTCAGTGCTAAAACATTGAACTGAAATGAGAAAATCTCGGATGAATTTATAACTGATTGAATTTGATTGATTGATGAATTTGGATGAAGAGAAATTTCAGCACATTCTTCAGCTACTGTCTGAACTTGGTTTGAGTCACGGCACAAATCATGGTGTTTGTGCAGCAACTGAGAAGCTGCAGCATAATGTCTAATTCCAAGCACAAAGAAATCCAGATGCACGGGGATGTGCGAAATGCATTGCATCTGCAACGATATAGAATGCACCATTAACATTAAATATTGCATTTGATTATCTAAACCAAATGTTGATTATGAATTGGGAACAGCCCGGGCCCAAGGACCGATTCCTCTGATACTCTACGAGCCTTAATCTCCAATATTATGATCACTTTATTCCGGTGCTGACAGACTAAGGGGTCCTGTGTGCTGGAGATTGTCCGATTCGATCTCTTTTCTTTTTCTGATTTTCTCCCCCTGTCTTTTATCTCTATAACTTCCTGACGTTGTAGCTTGGACAGCATCTGCAGCAGCAGATTCGAAATTTTGAGCAGATTCAGACATGGGCGTCGAGAGGTCTCCATCCGGGCATAGGGCACGTACCTCGAGCTGGGCCCAATTCTGGAGCAAGCACAGGACGTGGAATCAGCATCAGCGACATCAGCAGAGGCGATGTGGGTAAGATAGAACCCAGCAACAAAAGATGATGCCTGAGGACCGGAGACTTCGTTTCGGTTGGCTCCTGAGTTGGCAATGATGAGTCAGGTGGTTGAAGGGCATCATGGAAACATCGATGAAGAGGGCACAGTGGTAAGCGATATGTCTGTGACCTTGGCGACGAAGCGGTGATGAAGGAGTCACAGCACAGCGGCAAAGATGGCTCCTGAGGATCAGCAACATCGATGTGAGGAGAGACTGGTGTTGCTGCTGATGAAGCTGTTGTGGCGGGATGGAGGTGCAGATGTCATAGATGTTGTGGAGATTCCTCAGAGCTCATGGTCTATTCTCAAGCTACATCTTTCATTTCTTCCATTTTCTTAAATTACTCAAAACAGCGCTGTTTTGTTGCGATAAGTGAAAGCATTTCACTGTATTTTATTATACCTTTCCCGCAAAATATGCCTGGTAATAAACTCAAAATCAAATCAAAAAGTTTAACTCACTGTCTCCTCCCTGCTCTCCCATTCTACATCTATATATAAGCCTCAATTTCATAAGATTTGATTTTGCAAAATATGCTTGGGGCTTCATCAAAATGTTTTTTAACATCCCAACACAATCGTAGAGCGCTTTTCCATAATATATCAACCCGTCAGTTGCTCAGATAGGATTCACATTTAAAAATCTTTTTTGGCTGTGTCTATGCCCATTCATTTCAATCCAAATAATTTCTGCAAAACCATGCATTTACAGATTTAATTATGTTCCCTTTTCCAACAAGCTTAGAAATTAGGACACAAATCGTAACAGTGCAGTACAGATCCTTCGACCTTTTATATTATGCTGATAAATGACAATTATCTGATGCCCATGTAAGCAACTCCGTTCCATTATTAAAAATATGTCTGTCCAATTCCATTATCGTTGGCTACTCGAATAAAGTTGCAGGCAGGCCGTTCCACGCTTCTACGTCTCTCTAATATCTGACCGAGATCTATTACCCCTCCATGTAAAGCTATGTTTCCTTGTGTTAGCCTTCAACATCCGAGGAAAAAGGCTCTCACTGACCACCTTATCTAACCCTTAGGTTTCCTAGTTTCCTGGGAATATTAAAAAAAAATCTTCTGTGAAGACAGAACTGGTATAGCTTCTTCACAGTTCTGCCATTTCCTTGTTTTACATTCTCTCGTTTCAGACTGTAAGGAAGCTGTATTTTCTGTTCCTGTTACATCAGTGTAATTGTAAATGGCATTAGAGTCCATTTCTATAACCGTTGTTCCTGTGTTCTCCGGTAGCACAGCAATTTCTGACTTAAGCTCCTCAATGATTTACCTTCCTCAAACACAGAGACATCGTCTCTGTGCCATCAGAAATACAGCCTGGTCTAAATTTGTCCCAGTTTCCGACACGAGACACATAACTTGGAATGTTATGACACTTCAAGTGCTCATCCAATTACTTCTTAACTGTTGTGATGTTACCGTTGAAAACCACCTTCTCAAAATGTTCATTCCAAACCCCAAAACCCAATGGGTGAAAAACAATTTGCAAATTCTTTCTCGACATCAAACCGTTCACTTTAAATGTGTTTTCCCTTTATCTTGGCCTTCTGACTAAATTAATGGCTACTGGATATCCACCCTGTCTATTCCTCTCGTCGCTTTATTCTTTTGAAACACATCCCCTCAGCCTTCCCTGCTCCACAGCAAACAATCCGACCTTATCCAGTCAGTATTTCATGGCTGATATACTCAATACCAGCGAAAACACTCGCGAATCTCCTCTGCACTCCCTCCACTGCAATCACATTCTTCCTGTAATCTGGCACCCAGAATTGCACACTATGTCCCATCTACGGCCTATACAAGATCCATTATAGCTTGAATAATCGATGTCTCGCTACATAAACGCGAACACCACGGATACCTTCTTGTCTCACCTTTTACCGTGGCCAGGTACATTGAGACCTGTGGAAAAGGAACTCTGAACTTCTTAGGGTTGTGGTTCTGTTCGCTGAGCTGGGAATTTGTGTTGTAGACGTTTCGTCCCCTGTCTAGGTGACGACCCAAGAGCTTGGGAGACTCCTGTGAAGCCCTTCTGTGTTGTGTCCTCCGGCATTGAAAGTGATTTGTCTCTGCGGCTTGCAGTTGTCAGTTCCAGCTGTCCGCTGCAGTGGGCGGTATATTGGGTCCAGGTCGATGTAATTGTTGATAGAATCTGTGCATGAGTGCCATGCCTCTAGGAATTACCTGGCTGTTGTCTGTTTGGCTTGTCCTATAATAGTAGTGTTGTCCCAGTCGAACTCATGTTGCTTGTCGTCCGCGTGCGCGGCTAATAAGGATCGTGGTTTTGCTCATGCTGGGTTTCGTGCCCTTCGTCCTGGTGAATTGTTGTCTGTGAGTGGCTGTTGGCTTTTGTGCTGGTATGAGTCCTCGTGGTCGTAGCATTCTGGCGGTCAGTTCAGAAATGCTCTTGATGTATGGTAACGTGGCGAGTCCTTTGGGTTGTGGTATATCCTCATTCCGTTGTCTTTCCCTTAGGCATCTGTTGATGTAATTGCGGGGGTATCGGTTTTTGCAGAATACTTTGTAGAGTGTTCTTCTTTCTCTTTTTGCAGTTCTGGCGTGCTGCTATGTGTTGTGGTCCTTTTGAACAGTGTCTTTATGCAACTTCCTTTGTGTGTGTTGGGGTGGTTGCTTTCGGAGTTCAGGACTTGTTCTGTGAGTGTGGCTTTCTTGTGTACCTTTGTGCTGAATTCTCCGTTCGGTGTTCTCTATTCCATCACATCTAAGAATGTGAGTTGGTTGTCCTTTTCTTCCTCTCTAGTGAATCTGATTCCTGTCAGTGTGGCATTGATGATCCGGCGTGTGTTTTCCATTTCTGAGCAAAACCAACGTAGTGCACAAAATCTCATGCAAGGACTGCACAAAACACTACATCGGACAAACAGAAAGACAGCTAACGATCCGGATCCATGAACACCAACTAGCCACGAAATGACACGACCAGCTATCCTTTGTATCCACACACGCAGATGACAAGCAACATGAGTTCGACTGGGACAACACTACTATTTTAGGACAAGCCAAACAGAGAACAGCCAGGGAATTCCTCGAGGCATGGCACTCATCGACTGATTCTATCAACAAACACATCGACCTGGACCCAATATACCGGCCACTGCAGCAGACAGCTGGAATTGACAACCGGAAGTGGCAGAGACAAAGCACTATAAATGCCGGAGGAAACAACACAGAAGCGCTTCACAGGAGGCTCCCAAGCACTGAGGATGTCAACTAGACAGGGGACGAAACGTCTGCAACACAAATTCCCAGCTCGGCGAACATAACCACAACAACGAGCACCCGAGCTACAAATCTTCTCACAAACTTTGAACTTCTTAGTGTGCTAGAATCACTGATTAGCCCGCTGTCCGGTTCCTTCTCTCAAAGTTCATTATCTCATATTTGTCAGGGTTACACTTCTTCTGCCATTGACCTGCTCATCTGACCATTACACTGAATCTTGCTCTCTGCAAGACGTTCCCACTCACTGTCAAACAGGTAGCAAATGTTTGTGTCAAACTCACGCTTACTGATCACACCCGCCCCCCAACGTTCATATCTGCATGAGTTATGAACATCACAAAATAAGAAGGGACACAGCACCGATTCCTGTCGTACACCAGGGTATACTGGTCTCCAGTCACTCAAACAGCCTTCTACAACCAGCCTCTGTCTCCTGTCACGAAGTTGAGTTTGGATGTAACTTGGCAAATCACGAATGGGTCAAATCTGTTCCTTGGTTATTCTGTTCCACTTGATATGCCTGTGGAAAATCCGGGGATTCCCACTAATCTTGTCTGCCATCGGTTTCCATGCCAGTTTGTTAGTCAGTCCCCTCCAAGTGAAGGATTTCCTCCTTTTTGCTGTTTTATATGGTCTGTCTCTTAGCCTTGAATTTTTTTGTCTTGAATATGAAGTAGGCAGCTCGAGAGACAACCTGTTTATTTTCACCTGGTAATGTATTTTGAGAATTTTCTATGGTTTACTTGTTCTTTGAAACTTTAGAGGACACAGGCGAGTTTCCTCATCAAATAATCTCGACATCAGAGGGCGGAACTGGGGAATATCCATTGGACGTTATCCATGAGCAGTATATTTTTTCTTAGATTGGGACACCAAACACTATACACAATACTCACCAACACTCTATGCAACGGCTTCATAATGTTTACTTGTACATTCCGATTCCATTGCGTGAAGGCCAACCTAACTTTAACTTTCCACTTTCACATATTTCTCGAAAAAGCATTCTCATTAATTGCATTTAAGAACTCACTGTGAGTTGTTACAGAACGCCTCCTGAAAAACCAAATATCCTACTTGCACTATTTCTGCACTGTGTGTGCTGCAAGAAACAACTTCAAACGATTCCGAAGGTTATCAAGAGTGATTTCTCTGTCAGAAATCCATACGGATTCTCTCCAATGCTGCTGTTAATTTCGTAATATTCAATAGCTCATCCTATAAGATAGTTTCCAAGTGTTTTCCGGCAGATACAAAGTTAATTGGTCTCCAGTTCTCCACACTAACTCGTCTTCCCTTCGTAGAAGCTTGGATCACGATTACTACTTTGCAGTTATATAAAATAGCTTCCAACATTTGCTGGATGTACAGGAAAACACAATACAGTCATCAACAGTGTTATTAATATATCTATCTCCATTTTTCTGACGTTCTGATATTACTAACATCTGGTCTGTCAAACTTAGCAACGCTCAATCCAGCTACTTTTTTGAAGTACTACCTTGTTGCAGATATGAATTCATTTTGCATCTTTAGGTCCATAAGTCCCTGATGATCACTTGTTATTTCTGGGAAACTTGCTGGGTCTTCATCTATAATGACACATGGAAACTAATTGGTTCGTTTCTATGAAACTCCACTATTCTCCACGATAACTTCTCCTATCCCTGTTATGAACTTCCACTGTTGATCTTGCTTTCATTTTACTTGAATTGTGCATTGTAGATTTCGTCAGTCTTTGTGTTTTCTTATCATTTGTATTAATGCTTTCTTTTTTTGGTTTCCTTATCAGTCTAATGGCTATTCTTTTCTGAATCATATTTTTTTCAGAATTCTCAGGTTTCCACAAACTCTGGAATTCTTCTGAAGCCGCTTCCTTTGATTTAATAGAGCCTTTAATTTCATAGTTTAATCTTCGTGTCACCTTTAATCTTTTGCTGTTTGTACATGGGACAAAAATGTGCATTTTTCAGACGTTGCAGCATTTCTAAAAGTAGCAACATTGCTGTCTACCACTGAATGTTAAATTGTACTTCACCAATTCACTCTATCGCACTTGAGCCTGCAGCTCCAGGGCGTCCATGTTGATTGACGATAATGTTCAAAAAATCTATGTTGTGTTCAGTTGTCAAAATTTCTAAAAAGCTGCTTCATTGCAAGATTATAAAGTAGTTTTCTGACCAGACAACAGCAAATCTGAAAGTCCTGGTCTCTAGTTTGGTTCACAACATTCTTTTCAAACTACCTCAGATACACTACGGAATTTATTTTTCACAGTATAAGCATTCACTTAATTAAGGATAGTTTAGATGGAACTCCAGATCATCCATTATTACTGCAGTACCCATGATAATTGGATATCAAATTTCCATAGCGCTTAATGCACAACATTGTGCTATAGTTTTTGGTAAGGCATACAATGCGCCAATGCTTGCTTCTCCTTGCTATTGGCAATGTAAACCCAAACTAATTCTGTGGAAGTTGGGGGATGTGGTCCGTGCCGTTATCAGTGATAGACTTGGGCAAGATATTCAGTGATGCTCACTTCGACGCTCAGATGATATCAAGGAATGTCCAGCAATGCAGGACAAGCATTAATAGGCATCCCCGCTCTGCCAGCATAAGTTTGACCTTCTGCTCCCTGCTCTCTCGCACTCACTGTATATCTGTTGTATCAACTTCCCCAGAATGAAGCCAATGTTCCAATATTCTCACTATTGGATGCAACTCAATAGTCCCCTCACTCTCTCTGTCGCTTTCACTGTATTATCTCCTAATAACAATGTATGGATTCAAAAATGTGGACCAACTCCTTTCAGACACCTCATCATTCCGCCCCCCTACCCACCACCAGCTAAATCAACACGAACAGCAGGGCCGCACTCTTCCACTCTTATTCCCTCCCTTCCTCTCTCATTCCGGGAGAAACAGCCTGGAATAGGACAGAATGGTGCAAACTCGGTGTTGGAAAGTCCGATGTCCATTCCTTTACACTCTTCTTCCGCTCCTGCCATCCGCCAACACCAATATGGATCAGAACCTGGCACGTGCCGGAGGTGACCGGAGCGAATCGTATGGAAATTGCAAATCGTTCCCGTCCCAACAACATTTAATGGAGGACAATTGTCACTTTGAATTAGATTAGATTAGATTACTTACAGTGTGGAAACAGGCCCTTCGGCCCAACAAGTCCACACCGACCCGCCGAAGCGCAACCGACCCATACCCCTACATTTACCCCTTTTAACCTAACACTACGGGCAATTTAGCATGGCCAATTCACCTAACCCGCACATCTTTGGACTTTTTCTGTTCGGATGCTTCCCTCCCTCCCAAAACAATAAATATCTCATTGCATAATGATACAGAGACATGTGTAAACACCCCAAGAAAATAAGACTGTCATTACATACATGGACATAGACACGCGCACATGTGAGGTTGATAGAGACATATACAGTCACAAGCAAACAGTCACAGATACAGATAAAACGCGCAAGCTATGACACAGATGGACAGATATGGACACAAAATGCGCAGCAGCATCAACTCATGGACAAATGCACACATATAGCCACAAACAGATGCAGACACGGGTGTATTTAAGAAGAATGTATCACTTTTTGATTAATAACAGGTCCAAAGTTCCCGGGTGAAAGCAGGAGCATGATGTTGAGAAAATTATACGCCATTACTAAACGGCATATCGGACGCGTTGGGCGGAATGGCCTAGCTCTGTTACGACTTTATGCTTGTGTGGTGTCATGCTATCTGGTATTCTGTTCCCGAGGTACGAGCAGAGGCTGGGTTTGAAACATGTTTGATTGGAAAGAGTCAGTGGTAATGTGGGATAGGTTTTGGACAACTGAATGGGATATGTCTATTCCTAAGCATTGCGTCCTTACATTTGAAAATAGTTGGCGAGTTCATGTTAGGTTAACTCTGTTATGAAATTAAGGCTTCTACATCTTTAAGGTTGTGTTACCTGTGGTGTGAAGTGAAGATTCGATTACTGAAGAAATTCAAGACAAACCTAGACTTAAATTTGCTGGACAACAGAGTCAATGTTTATTGGGTTCAGACAGGAGCAAAGTGGTCAGACACAATCGGATGGTCGGACTCAATTGGATCGTCAGACACAGTAAAATATTCAGACAAAATTGAATGGTCAGACATACCCAGATCAGCCATGAGAATTCTGAATGGTGCAGCCAAGTGGCCAATTTCTGCCCGTAGCCCACGTGTTGGTATCTCAATCAGTCCCTTAAGGCAGTTGCACAGGAAGAGGGCAAGCCCATTAAAGCAGAAAGGATTGTTGTAACGAGACGGGCGGAAACCATTCTGCCCCTCCAAGAAGATACACAGGAATAAAGAATGAAGTCGTTCAGTTTGTTGAGTACATTATGCCGCCCAGGAGGAGGCCATTCAATGCGCCCACGTTGCGAAACAGGAAGCTGACGCGAACAGCAAATAGAGCTTTGAGTGGCAAAGTTATAATTTATATCATGCCGGAGACATCACTGTTACATCACTAATGATCAATAATCTGCATCCAGACCTGGATGAAGGGACTGCATGGATTGAAGCTGATTTAGCTTGTACACAAAAATGGTAAATAAATATGTCATCAAATGGAGGTAGTGAGTCTGTAATTTTGAGGTTGACGTGGAAGTTTAATGGGCAACCCTTCAGCACAAACAACAGACATGAGTTGCCTATTTTCGCAGGAAGGATACAACAATGGTGTTCAACTTAAGTGTACAGAGATTGCCGAACTCTGTGCTGCAGACGGTTTCGTGCTCTTGGTTAATAAAACATGTGAAGTTAATCTGCAGATAGAGCAATTATTTTGATAGTTAAGTGGAATTATACTGTTTTATTCAGAAACTATCAGGTTTAATCGTAGGAATGTTTTATTTCACCTGTCCAGGGAGACACTGAGGACAGCAGATGCTGTAGGTAACAGTCGAAAATTGTGACACTGGAAATGCACAGCCGGTCAGGCAGCATCTGAGGAGCAGGAGAGTCGACGTTTCGGATATTAGCCCTTCTTCAGGAACATGCCCGAAACCCCAACTCTCCCGCTTGTAAGGATGCTGCTTGACCTTCTGTGATTTTCCAGCATCCATCCGGGGCACACTGTGCACTTTTCATCCCCTAAACTAAAGAAAAAGTTAAAATGCATTCAGAAGATTTTCCATGATATGTGTTCCTGGAATGAAGGCATTCTGAAAAGAAGGATTATCAGGTTAGGTCTTAAATGAGAAATCTTTTTTAACCATACACGATTTTGAGCAAAGTGTATCAGATGAAAATATATTTTCTCTTGTCAGGGGGATGGAAACGAGGGGGAAATATTAAGAATAATACGTACTATTTTTAACACAGATATTCTGAAAGCATCAAACGATTTTTTAAAAAAATACACAAACGCATATAAACATGTCATCGAATTCGAAAGCAGATTTTTTTGGATCAAGAAAGGCACTTTGTACAAAAACAGCAATGATTCACATGCATATAGTCGATCATCATATACTTCAGAAAATGTTCATGGAGAACGCACACAGTCCAATTTGGTGTTCAATTGACATTATTATATGCTTCAACACAGAAAGAGAGATAAATGTAACCTGCCTGAGGAGGAGCGACCTATTGCTCTCTCTCCTCTTACTTTGTTCCGTCTGACTACAAAGTGCAAGAGCAGAAAATCCCTGAGTCATCTCAACCACTCGTGGAGAAATGCTGATTCCGATTCATTGGAATCTGTCCACTGACTTAAGCGAAGGGACTTCACCCAAATCCAACTGTCCTGGGAAGAAATCACCTTACCGCAGCTTGTGTGAGCAGAAGTACCTCAGATGTCAGAATGACAGTTGGAACATTCTATCACTTTTCCATTTGTTATGAATTCAACTATTATGAAGCTATGCAAAGCTTTCATTTTCTGTTTGTCTAACGATGTGTGTGTGTGTTTGTGCGTGTCTTACATTTGACAAGAAAATGACCCACCTGGAACTTATACCATTAGCCTTATGACGAAACTTTCAAATTTGCTGTAACTGGTGGTGGAGTGAGGCTGCAAAAGGGATAGCTGACCCTGCAACATTGATCAGAACACACATGCGGAATTCTGAAATGGCTGTTCAAGTGGGAATTCCCTTTCCCAGACGTTTGTGGTGTCTAGTGTTTGCATTGACCCAAAGTTAAGTTTGTTAAACATTTCATGGACAAGCGAATGCAGGGAAATGATATACGAGTGAAAAGGGCTGCTGAGACTACTATTAGATTAACTACGAGCTTCGGGTCTGGTGGAACTGTTGCAAAGTATGTAATGACCAAATTTTGCTCCTCAGTCCGATGTTCCATTCAGTCCATCAAGCCTCCTGCACAAATATAATGGAGCCCACTTGCTCCAATTACCTGGTCCGCAGTAACACATAATACCACGGTGTGGTGTGGGTTGGAAAATGGTTTTGGGAAATTCAGACTGATTAAAAAAAGAGGTCTCACGTCTCTTCACAGAGTGTCTCCCCACTGCACCTTGTGCTTCATTTATTGGTCATGTTGTGGACTCAGATTCACTGTTAATATAGCTCCAATACCTCACACCGAGATGACTCACAAAATACTTCCATCTGTCTCACAACAGCATGCAACAAAAGAACGTCCAGCAAAATAGCAAACATTAAATTTTGAGTGGCAGAATATAAGAGCATCAGGAACAGGAGCATTTACTTCTAATGCTCGGGCCTGCCGGACCGTTGTGTAAGATCTTACCTGAACAAATGTGGAATCAAGTCGATTTTAATGTCCAATTCTTCTCAACTCTCAGCCCTCGAACAGATCAAAAACTAATGTCCCTCTTCTTTAAATAATTTCTGTAATCTAGCTCACCCAACTCTTTTGACTCGAGAATTTCTGCCATTCACTACCCTCTTTGAGTTGAAAATATCGACAAGCATGAACCAAGATCGATTGATACGTTCAAAAGAGGTGAACACAGGGGCTCAGGTAAGAGAGACAGACCGTGATATGAAGGCAATCTTTGAGTAAAGATGGTATCAAGGAACGCTGATTAAATTGAATTTAATCAGAATCAGGCAGAATCTCTCCACTGGCTGGGGTCATTCAGATGGCAAATGAAGATGACCGTGCTTGGTGGACACCAATCCTCTCAGTCCGGGGACATCTCTCGAGAAAATCCTTTGGGTAGCTTCCTCAGTAGGAATATCTTCAGCTGCTTCATCAATGTCTTTCCCCAAAAATAAGATCGGAAGCCGGGAAAATCACTGAACATTGCAACATGTGCAGAACAATATGCTCGCCACCCAAACCCCTCAATTCCTGAAGCAGGCGGTGCCATGTACAGCAAACACGGACATCATTCAGGATTGTGCTGTTAACGTGTCGGGAACATACATGTAGCACCGCTGCCAGGCACATCCATATTTCAAAAGGGATCTCATTCAGCATCTGAAGCTTGTTGCACACGAATACGTGGAAACCATTCAGCCCATCGAATTTACAGAACAAGAATATTGACACAGGAAAAGAAGGACTGTGCTCTGCACATCGAGCTGTTAAATAGGAACTTGCAGAGCACAATCAGGCTCTTGAAAATGTTCCATGGGATTCGGAAAAGGCGATTCTCCCCTTCGAGGCAGTTATTCAAAAACAGAGGATAACGTTGATGTTCCAAATTGACAAACCAATGAAGTAGATCCAACACAGGTGACTGCTCCATGATGTTCCTCGTGGCTCCATTGCGTGTGGAGTACTAAATAATTTAACCTGGTTTGCTGGCAGTGAGGAGGGAAGCCAAATGTTTTCTGCCAAATCTCAAGGAGACATCTTTCATCTCCGAGCAATCAGAAACATGTTCGTCAAGGAGGTCAGAAGCTGCTGGGAATAGTTAACACTTTTGCAATGAAGGTATATGGAAGATGTCGGGATTGTGGATAAATGACGCTCAGTGCAGTGTCACGCTTCAATTGCGCTGTATTAATATGCAGAGAGTTTATTCAAAGCCTGGACTTCCTCATAGCTCAATCGACATGGGGGATGGGTGTGGGATGGGGGAACACGTTCCCAGGCACATAACTTATCCCATATCATGTAATTCAACTGGAAATAAATACGCCATGGAAATTTTCACTGTATCAGTGTCTGTTTATAAAATAATGAGTGATGTTTTCATCACACTCAAGGTTCAGTGCAATCACCTCTTATTCTCTCACAGTGCTACAGAGTAATCTTCACTCACTCCTCAAGGTCCAATCACCACAGAGATTAGCTTGGTGAAATTATTTTGCACACTTTCTTTGGCAAGTGAATCATCCCTTATAAAGGAGAAAAAATCTGTTCATAATACCGAAATACAACATCAACCACACTCTCAGGGTCGATCACAATAATTCTTTTCCCTCACTTCACCGTCTCAGTTGCTTCATTGTGACAACAAAACCCATTCCTTCTCTGTGAAATTCGAGTGACGTGAAATTTAAATGTTCCTTGAATCTGCATTTCAGCGCGAATAAAACCGGCAACAGTGATGGCAATGGAGATAAATATTGCTATCGGGCAGAATTTAAGTTGGATAGAATACATCTGAAATAAGGAATGGCCGCCTACCTGAACGGTAGTGAGCTGTATGAATGTGAGGTACAGGCAGTGAAAGGGGTTTATCTTTCCTTTTATTCGTCTCTCACGGGATGTGTGTAGCCCTGTGTCGTCCTGATCAGGCCAATGTGTTAAGCCTATCTTGAACTAAATGCTGGTTAAGCTGTTCCACAGCATAGGAAAGAGTAAAACACATAGACATGGGTTTGATGTTATCTGGAAACCTGACCTGGGAAGAATGAGCCATTGCACTCTCTCAAGGGCATGAGGCAAGCAAAAGTGCTGATATCAACAAATCTTTGTTGTGCAGCTGTCGATTATGAGTCAATTACTTGGCCACTATGGACATTCTTTACGCCAGCCAGACTCTGTGTAGGGAACAATTAAACATCGCTAATGCAATTGTTTTGTAACAGGAGTATGGTTAGACGGGAGGTGAAACAGATGTTTCCAAATTTAACAAATTTACAAATGATGATCTATTGAGATGTTGCATGAGGCTAAGAATCAGACTGGGGCGTCATGATGATGGTCCTGCTGAGGTGGGGGGTGGGCAGCAATGCAAATCTGCGTAGGAGAAAAAATACAATGCCGTTTGAGAACTTTCTGATTCCTCCTCACAAACCAGTGTGTAATTCTTAAATAGTTAATTGCTAGCTTTAATTTGTAAGGAAAGGAATTTGTGTTTGGAATTGAAAACGTTGACTTCTAACTTCCCAAGTTTACATGTCAGGAGCAGCAATTCTATTCAAGCTGTTTTAATAGACAGATAGAGAGACTTACCAGGAACACCAACCACAGCAAGAATTGGATAGTAAACACCTTGAATAATCCAAATGATATCCTGGATCCGAGATGCTAATGATAACCAAGGCTGAGAAAGCCAGTAAATACCGTCGTAAAAACTCCTGTCTATTGTGGTAACATTCCAGTCTGGTCTTCTCAGATTCTTCTCCATTGTTGGGACATTACTGTCTATTGTTTTCAGATTCTGACCCATTGTTGGGACATTACAGTCTATTGTTCTCAGATTCTGAATTCTCCTGCTGCTCTCTCCGGAGCTGCTGATTCCTTTTAGTGCAGTCGGTGATGCTCACGCTCATATTATGGAATAACAGATCGAAATGAGTCTCTCATTTAAAGAAGAGGCACATATTCGACTGACACATTGAGGATCCACTGAGACTGATGTTAATCACGGTCGCTGAACAAATAACTCGAGTTAACCGCTTTCAATTCAATGGTGTTTTATTATTGATTTTTAAAAGATTCAAAAGTTACAAGTTCTGAATGGCATACGTGAGGGTGACTGAGGGAAGGAAGTTTGAGATGGCAGATAGATTTTGCATAATCACTCAAACTGCCTTGGATATGGGAGTAATACGAGAGGATTGCCGGAACATAAACATGCTTCTTTATTGAGAAATGGAAACATACAGCTGTGACTCCTGATCAGTCATTGCAATATCAATAAAACATTGTGAGAACCTTTATCGTCCATAATCTGATGGGAAAGTGTTCCTAATGCACCATAGGTTTAAAACATTGAAATGGCATGAATATGTTAACAGAGAAAAGTACCTGACAAGTGCAATTCAGATTGTTATTCTTGGAGCAGAGAAGGAAAGTTAGAGGATGATGCTCTTGATGTTATCAATTACAATGAACTGCGATGAAGTATCATTTACTGGACTGCAATTATAGCATGATTATCAAACGTGGAAGAGAGAAAAACACAGATAATTGGGGAAATGTCTGGGAACGATGGAGCATGATATTGCCCAGTCATCAGTATTGGAACATTACTCTTCATAATCCTTATATTGAACATTTTCATGGACACATCTACAATCATGAACGAGGACAACCAATAGTAATAAGACCATAAGACATAGGAACATAAATTTGTCCACTCTGCCAGTTTGACAACTCTGCCATTCAATCATGACTGATAGGTTTCTCAAACCATTCTTGCGCTTTCTCCCCATAACCCTCAATCCCGTTGACAATCAAGGACCTATTTATCTCCGACTTAATTGTACTCAATGACCTGATCTCCACTGACTTCTGTGGCAGTCAATTCCATCGATTCACCACTCTCTGGCTGTAAAGGATTCTTCTTATCTCTGTTCTAAAATGTCTTCCCTTTAGTCGATGGCTGTGCCCTTGGGTTCCCGTCTCTACTTTCAATGGAAGCATTTTCTCAACATCCACTATCTCCAGGTCTTCCATTATTCTGTAAGTTTCAACTGTATGCCCCCTCCTAGTTCTAAACTTCATCGAGTACAGACTCAAAGTCTCAAACGCACCACATATGTTTAGTTTTTCATTCCTCGTGTACCTCCTCTGAACATGCTCTGGGCCAGGATATTCTTCCATAGAAAGCGGACTCAAAACCGCGCACAATACTCCAAAAATGATCTGACCAGAACCTTGGAGAAACTTCAGAAGTAAGCGTTTATATTCAAGTCCTCTCAGAATAAATGGCATCATTCCATTTACCTTCTGAACTACTGATTCGACCTGCAAATTTCACTTGAGAGGACTACAACTCTAAAGTGTCCTTGCGCTTCAGAGTGCTGAATTTTCTCCCCATTTGGAAAATATTCCATGCCTCTATTCATTCTACTCAGGTGTATGACTTCAAAATTTACCATATTATAATGCATCTGCCACTTATTCGCCCACTCTCCTAAACAGTCTAAATTTTCTGTAGCCTCCCAGCCGCCACAATGTTCCCTCTCCCTCTATCTATCTTTGTATAATCTGCAAAATTATATAAATTTCCCTTAGTTCCTTCATTTGCATCATTGTTGTATAAAGTGAAATGCTGTGGTCCAAATACTGAGCCTTCTGGAAAACCACTTGTCACTGGTTGCCATCCTGAGAAGGACACTTTTATCACCACTATGCATTGGACCAGACAGCCAAGCTTCTATCCATGCAAACACGTTGTATCTCACATCATGGGCCCTTATGTCAATAAGTAACCTCCTGTATGGCACAACTTGTCAAAGGCATTCTTGAGTTCCAGGCAGATAGCATCCATTGGTTCTCCTTAGTGTGATCTGCTTGTTACTTCTTCAAAGAATTCTAACAGATTTGTCAAAAATGATCTCCTCTCGATGAAGCTGAAAATGTGTTGCAGGAAAAAGGGCAGCAGTCAGGCAGCATCCAAGGAGCAGGAGAATCGACGTTTCGTGCGTAGGCCCTTCTTCAGGAATGAGGAAGGTGTGCCAAGCTCGGGGGAGGGGAAATGAGGAATCTGGAGAAATCGGCATTCATCCCTTGTGGTTGGAGTGTTTCTAGGTGGAAGATGAGGCGCTCTTCCTCCAGGCGATACCTGACAACACCCCCCACCAAACCAACCTCCACTCCCGGCACCTTCCCCTGCAACCGCAAGAAATGCAAAACTTGTGCCCACACCTCCCCCCCCCGTCACTTCCCTCCAAGGCCCCAAGGGATCCTTCCATATCAGTCACAAATTCACCTGCACCTCCACACACATCATTTACTGCATTCGCTGCACCCGATGTGGCCTCCTCTACATTGGGCAGACAGGCCACCTACTTGTGGAACGTTTCAGAAAACAGCTCTGGGACACCCGCACCAAACAAACCAACCGCACCGTGGCTGAAGACTTTAATTCCCCCTCCCATTCCGCCAAGGACATGCAGGTCATTAGCCTCCTCCATCGCCAGACCATGGCAACACGACGCCTGGAGGAAGAGCGCCTCATCTTCCGCCTCGGAACCCTCCAACAACAAGGGATGAATGCAGATTTCTCCAGCTTCCTCATTTCCCCTCCCCCCACCTTATCTCAGTCCCAACCCTCGGACTCAGCACCGCCTTCTTGACCTGCAATCTTCTTCCCTATCTCTCTGCCCCCACTCCCTCTCCGGCCTATCACCCTCACCTTAACCTCCTTCCATCTATCGCATTCCCAACGCCACTCCCCCAAGTCCCTCCTCCCTACCTTTTATCTTAGCCTGCTTGGCATACCTTCCTCATTCCTGAAAAAGAGTTTATGCCAGTAACGTCGATTCTTCTGCTCAATTGATGCTTCCTGACCTGCTGCGCTTTTCCAGCAACACATTTTTCAACTCTGATCTCCAGCATCTGCAGTCCTCACTTTCTCCTCCTGGCGATGAAACCATGCTGACTTTGCCCTATTTTACCATACAGTTCCAAGTATTCAGAAATCTCATTCTCCACAGTGGATTCCGAGATCTTATCCATCACCAAAATAAGGCTAATTGGTCTGCAATTTTCCGTCTTCTACTATACTTTGTTTTGAAACAATGGTGCGACTTTAGCATTTTGCCAGTCCTGTGGGATCCTTCCTGATTGCAGTGATTTGTGAAAGGTCACCGCTGATGGCTCCACTGTCTATTCATCTATCTCCGTTTGAATTCTGGGGTGTAGCCCACCTCGTGAAGACGATGTATTTAGCTTCAGGTCATTCAGTTTTTCAAGCACTATCTCCTTGGAGCCGGCCAGCATTGTCAATTCTTCCCCGTCACTCTTTTGAATCTTTGGAATATTACTCATGTCTTCCCACGCGAAGACGGATGCCAAGTCATTACTAAGCTCCTTAGCAATTCTTTGTTCCCCATTACTTTATCTCCTGTGTCATTTTCCAGCAGAATATGAGCATCTCTGCCTCTCTTTTGCACTTTATGTATCGAAATAAATTCTTAGAGTTTTCCTTTCTATTCCTGGCGAGCTTACCCTCCCGAAAATACTCTACCTCCTTATTTCTGATTTTGTTGCCCTTTGTTTGTCTTTGTATGGATCCCAATCATCTGGTTTCCCACTGCCCTTGGTCACATTCTGTGCTTTCTCTTTCAGTTTTACGCTGTTCCTGACTTCCCTTGGCAACCGTGGTTGCCTCATCCTCCCTGTACTATGCTTCTTTCTCGTTGGACTGAATCTCTGCTATATCTCCCAGACCTTCTGCCAAATGCTATGCCACTTTTTCTTTTCTCTTGGACCCCTCTCTCATTCAATTGTACCCATATCCTTCCTCATGCCTCTGTCGTTGCCTTTATTCCGCTCTAATAAGTTTACCTCTGATTCTATTTTCTTCCTCTCAAAATCAGTCATGGTATGATCACTGCCGCCTCATGGCTCCTTCACCTTAAGTTCCCTTATCAAGTCTACCTCATTGCACATATTATATGCAGTGTTGCCTGTCCCTGGTGGGCTCCATCACAAACTGCTCCAAAAAGTCACTTTGTACATATTTCTCAAATTTATTTTCTTGCAAACCACTACCAACTTGATTTTCCCTGACCACCTGAGCATTTAAATCCTATATGGTGACTAACTTTGCCTTTGCTTCACAGCTTTTCTATCTCTTGGGTGTATTGCCCCAGCTCCTGACTACTATTTGGAGGTTTGTTCGTAACCCCAACTATTTCTGTTTTGAAGCTTTTGCGGTTTTTCAATTCTACCCATGAAGATCCTGGGCGATCTGACAGATGTTATTTTGTTATCGATACAATTCCATTTCTTCCGAAAAATGCAGCCCTGCCCCTAATGTCCAGCTGCCCACCTTTTCGATAGGATGCACATCCTTGCTCCCCATCTTGATAACCTTTCAGCCACGTCTCCGTGATGCTCAGCACATCATACCTTGCAGTTTCGATCTGCGAGATAAACTCATTTACCTTATTACTTATACCACGTGCATTCAAAGTATCCCATCTTCAGTCCTGTATTAAGGTTTCCTCTTCTCATTATCGTTCATTTATCCAGTGTGCTTGAAGTTTATTTGCTGACCATTTCCATAAACTCAGTCCTATTTGTGTCTGTGCAAGAGAGTTTAAAAACGTGTTAAATTAGGCACTTCTATTTCTCCTTTTTAAATTCCGGTTTATTACGAACACTCAACCCATCACGCCTAATCATTTTATAGCCCTGTCTACAGCCCCAGTTTGCGACTCAATTGGAGTGTGCCCCAGCATTGTTCAAATGAATACTGTCCCATCAGAGCAGGTTGCTTCTTCTCCAGTAATAAAATGCGTTTATACGGCAAAAAACACAGGGTCGACATAACTTTATACTTACCAAATTATGGAAAGTACAGAAAGGTAAGGTTGTTAAAATGTACTCATAATATTGAGCTATATGATTTGAAATGTGTATTACAAAATCATGGAAGTTGTGTGCAAACTTTATCAATCATTGTTTGAACAACAGCTGAGATCATTATTTTCCCCTCTGTCAGTGATCACATCACTGAGACTCTCTGGCCCAGGCTCTCACACAGTTTTTAGGGGTGGTTATTATTTCCTGCTGCTGTTGGCCCAGTCAGTATTAATTAATCCATCTTCTCCCTGGAACTAATCTATTGGTCTACTGGATTCCGTTTAGCTGTCAGCAATACAGTTCTGTAATATTATTGGAGAAAAATGACCTGGGATATCAGCCAGTATTAGCAGGATGCTCACAGGGTAAGTGAACAGACAAAGAGATGGAGACTTTGGGACTTTCGAAATCAATTTTCCTTCTCATCTGTTTCTCCTCATGCTGTCTCCTAATCTGTCGAACTTCATTCTCGTTTAACACCCCTTCCTCTCGCCCAGTCTGTCACTCCCTTTTTCTCTGCACTTTGTTCATCTCCCTTCAGTTTCTTTCTCCCGTCTCTCTCTGTCTCACACACACACACACATTCTCACTCTCTCGATAACCAATCACTCCGTTTTCAGATAGTACAGCTGGAGAGCTCATGGAAGCGCGATGGACTGAATAGACTCCATCTGTGCTGCGACCCACAAAAAAAAAATTGAGGTGCCTGGAGAGACAAACTGTCCGGTGAAGGACACAGTGCATAAACAACTATTATCTCTTCTCCTGATATGCAGGGGCCGATGCGTTCAAACAACGTAAATTAAAGTTCGAGCAGGCAGAAGGACTTTCACGAGATATTGCAATCAGAATGTAATAAATAGTTCCCACACATCAAATGTACGTTTCTCTGATAGCTGCTCCTGCCAAATAACTACTGCTAGCTCCCGCCTTGTACTGAGTTATTTGCCTTCCCCAAATTCAGTAGCTTCACCCAAACCCCTGATGTAACCATGGTCTTAGCTATCTTAAAATTAAGGAGCTGTGATCATCGTTTCCAAAATGCTCTCCTCCTGCAAGTTCAGTCACCTGGCTCGCCTCATTAGCCAATCCGAGAGCCAGCATAGCCCTTGCTCTTGTTGGACTATTCACAAGCTGTTGCAAGTAAGCATCTTGAATGCATTAACAATGTCTGCCCCGTCTCAGCCTGTTGTTCCAAAGTAGCTCCAGTCAATATTGTGAATGTCCAACTCAACCACTATGACAAGTCTGTTTTTCATGCACCTTTCAATTATTGGATGGCATATTTGTTTCTCAATGTCTCGGTGGCTATTGGGGGGTCCCGAAGTATAATCCTGACACAGTAATTTCTTCCATTTATATTTGAACTGTACCTGTACTGCTGTAGTGTTTGAACACTCCAGTATGTCCTCTCTGAATGCAGGTGTAACATATTCCCCGATCCATAATGCAACTCATCCATCATTTTACTTTGCTTTTTACGTCGTCTAAAACAACAAGAACGGGGAAAGTTGAGCAGCCAGTCCTGTCCCCTTCTCAACGAAATCCCTACAATGGTCATACATCCTCCCATGTAAGGTTTTAGGCTCTACGTTCATCTACATTACCAGTAATGCTCCTTGCGTTGAAATAAACACACTTCAGCCCAAATCCCTCAGATAATGACCTGTTAAATAGTTTGAGTTTCCCTGATGGAAATTATTCTTCTCTATTATCCGGAGGCAGGGGATCACGAAATACTAAATCCGGAAAGTGTTATGAACAGACAATTCTAATTTCCTCCCTTGTCCAGTAAATCTCAAGTTTGGATTCTGCATGTTGTCCAATTCAAATAAAATGTTGGATAATTATTTGAAGAATAATTATTCAAGCAATTGTCTCCAGCCACTCACTGCAAATTCTGGAACTCTTTCTGGACCAATTGGATTGACTGGTCATTTTCCCTCTACCAATCTAATCTCTGTAATATTGTCAATGTAGTTATATACACTCAACTAAGCTCCACGATCATCTCTCTTACCTGTCATAAACTTCACATTAAAATCAGCACACTTCAGACTCCCAGTCCCACTCTTTTCAGTAGCTTCTGCCTGTTTGATGTTGGTCTTAGCTGTACGGATGTTAGTCTCTAGCTCCTCCTCAATCACTGTACTTGTCTACCTACTGCATTGGTTCCCACGCCCTCCTGCCACACTCATTTAAACCCTCCAGATTGACAGTAGTAAACCTGCCTGCCAGTAGATTGCTGCCAGTTCAGATGCATCTCGTTCTTCTTGTATAGGTCCGCCCGACACGGGAATCCCAATGATCTACATGTTGGAAGAGCTAACTCTTCTCCCAGCAATTTGGCCATGTGCTTTAACGTCCTTCAATTCCTAATAAAACCGGCAGTAACATATTCTAGCCTCTCCCAATTTCAAATCTCATTTCAGCACAACTCCAGCAAGAATTTGCTTGAAAATGGATCGATTTGATAATTGTAACTTAAGTGTGAACTCAATAACCAGGAAGAGGTGTCGGCCGTATCAGTCCCATGACAACGGATCTGATAGCTATGACCTCCACGAAATCTGTTTGACGAGGCAAACATATGGAACATCTACTTGCAGTTGGACAAGGATAGGCAGAAGCTAATCCATAAGATCAGAAAATGTCAGGATACATGAGTTCAGCCTGTTTACTCTGCTTATTATTTAAAGGAGTATTAGCTACTCTGTTTCTCCGAATGGAAGGGTTTTTACTGAGCATCCCTGAAGGGTCAGGAAGTGTTCAGTAACTTGTTTTGCGCAGCCATGCGTAGTGAGATACCACCGAAATGCGATGGGTTTTCGGGAGTCCCAAGGCTGGCAAGCGAAAGGCTGCATGTAGTAGTGAATAGGCTGAAGCAGTGGAAAGACGGAGTGTGCTGTCTCGGCACTGCAATCACACAAGTACCCGGGCAAGTTTCCCAAACACTCATGGGAGCCCGAAAACCAGGGCTGCTTTTATAACAACCTGCCGCATTTACCCCATTTCACCATAAAAGGAAATCAAAAATACTGCAGATGATGGCAACGCGAAACAAGCACGGAGACATACTGTGTAGAGATAAAATAAAAAGTGAATTGTTCTCATGCAGACACGAGGAGAATGTGCAGCCTCCACGTCGACATTCAACTGGGAATGGATTTGAATCCCGGTCCCTGTCCCACCGTGACACGCGATGATGCAATACACGACGAGTATAGTTGCATGCTTGTTTTGCGCTTGTAATTCACTGGAACACTCTCACTCAGTCTGTGTAAGATTTGGAAACTTAATTTTAACGCAGCAGAGGTCAAGTGAAAAAAAACAATGTGGAGAACATGAAGCATTAAAGCTAGATCGCTATAGAAAAGGAGATTGCAGGGGTTTTGTTCCGAGAAATCAAACGAAGAGAGGCAAGAGTGTGCATTGGACCACTGGCCATTGAGGCTGGCTCCAGAGAAACGGAGAAGAAAGAAGTAAACAGGTACTTTGCATCAGTCCTCACAATCAGAGACACTAGTCGCATTCCAGAACCTCAAGAAAGTCAAGGGTTGGAAATGAGTGCAGTGATCTGCACTGAGGAGAATGTGCTAGGGAAGCTGTAATGTTTGACGATAGATGAAACACGGACAGGAAGGATAAGAAACCAAGGTTCTGAAGAATAGAGCGGAGGAGATTGTGGCGGCACTGGTTGTGACTTTTCAGGGAAAACTGTCTTCCGAGAGAGTCCCAGCGAAGTGGAAAATGAAAATGTAAAATCTCTGTGAAAGGAAGGAAGGCAAAATAAATAAAAACTTCCTCTGGTAGGCCTGACATCGGCAATTAGTAGGACTTAAGTGACAATTATTCAAAATAAGATTGCAAAGTACTTGGAGGTGCATAATAAAACAGGGCTGAGACAGCACGGCTTCGTCAAGGAGAGGTCCCATGTGACAAGACTGTCAGAGTTCTTTCTGAAGAGAATAGGCAAGATTGATAAAAGGAGGACTGTGATTTGTTTTGCTTACAGTCAGTCCACTAAGTTTTAATCTGCATTAAATTGAATCTTCTTAATTTATTGTTTACAACTTGCATAACCAAAAATACAAAAACAGTTTGTTTATAAAAATTGAAATAGAAAACTTATTAAATAAAACAAGTATGGACGGTCGGGTAATGAGTTTCTGCATGATGTGGGAGATGGTGGACCCGATTGTAGCTCACAGTGATCATGTCTACAGCAAATGTAGTTTGCTGGAAGAATTCCTGCTCAGAGTCGATGAGCTGGAATCGGAGCTCCAAAGTTTGTGACATATCGGAGAGAGGGTGTTTTACCTCGATGCTGTTTTCCAGGAGAAAGTCACACTCTTTAGATCAGCTAACTCAAATTCAACCAGTATTCAGAGAGATGCGGGTGTGGCTTTAAACAAGGAGAAAGTGAGGACTCCAGATACTGGAGACCAGAGTTGAAACATGTGGTGCTGGAAAAACACAGCAGGCCAGGTAGTATCCGAGGAGCAGGAGAATCGACGTTTCAGGCATAAGTCCTGAAGCAGACGTCGGATACTACCTGGCCCGCTGTGTTTTTCCAGCACCACATTTTTCAACTCTGGTCTCCAGCATCTGCAGTCCTCACTTTCTCCTAGTTGAACATAACCTACTGCGAATCTTCTTGCAAGGGTGGCTTTAAATAAGTCAGGGAGATCGTCTCTGGAGGTAGAGTTTAAGTACCCTCAGCCCCTGTCTCTGTCTAATAGATTCAATAGATTTGATCCCTGTGTGGGTGGAAATGGGGTCTGCCGGGAGTATGAGCCAGTTGGCCGCAGCACCGAATTTGGCAAACCATTCGAGGGGAAAAGAAGATAAATACTGTTGTCATTGGAAAGATTATGGTTAGAGGCATAGACGCTATTTCTGTGATCAGGAACGACAGTCCTGGAGGATGTGCTGCTGGCCTGGTGCTCGGGTTTGGGATATCTCATCTGGGCTGCAGATGAATGTGGAGTGCGAGGACAAATATCTATTGGTCGTGGTCAATGTATGCAACAACGACATCGAGAAATCTTGGACAGAGTTTTTGCTAAGTGATATGAACAGCCAAGTTCTAAATTAGAAAGCAGAACCAAAAAGGTAATGATCTCTGTTTTGCTAATTTAGCCAGGGATTAAATGGCACATTATGGATTAGTGGTGCTGGAAGAGCACAGCAGTTCAGGCAGCATCCGTTAATTCGCACAGTGTAAACAAACGTTTTGGAGGTAGATGCGTGGTTGAAAGATTGGTATGGAATAAATGGGTTTGAATTCATCGGAAATTGTCACCAGTACTGAGGAAGAAGGGAGCAAATCCGATGGAATGGTCTTCACCTGAATCGTGCTTGGGTGAGAGTATTAGGGAATGACAACGAGGGATGGAGGCAAGGCATTGTACTAAATATGGTGGAGCTGGTATCAGTTACAGGTACATTAGAACACATGAATTAAAGAAGGAGGCAATAGAGTAGAACTCAGGGGTGGCTATTAAAATCTTCAGGACATACTCATATGGAACAGAGGTAACAGTCAAATTTCAAGCACGCTGGACAAACGTAAGGCAATGAGAAGAAGGATAGTAAATACCGGAACGAAGGTGTTTTATCCGAAAGCACGCCATATAAGGAATAATGTAAATGTTGTTGTAGGGCAGTTTCGAAATTGTCAGGTGTAACCTGGAGGGTATCATGGAGACGTAGCTGCAAGGGGATCAGGATTGGCAGCTGAATATCCAAGGATATACGTTTTATCGAAAAAAAAGTCAAGTGGGCAAAAGTTGTGGGGTTGCCATGTCAGTAAGAAATGAAATTAAATCAATCGTAAGAAACGGAGTAGGGTCAGTGGATAACTGTGGCCCACATGTGCACCATGCCCTCCCCTCACCTGACAAAAAAGGAGGAGTTTACAGAATTTATTGAGCGTGAGGACCGGCTCAACCAGGCTGAGGAGGGTGGTGGTGGTTATGTGCGATCCAGCCCGTTGCTCCAGGACGAAGCAGAGAGCCCTGAGATCATCCTGTTGGGGATAGATGTGGAAAGCGAGTGCATGTTCACGGGAAAGAGAAGGGGATGGAGCTTGCAAAATGGTAATTCTGAAACTGGTGTAAACTGTCAGCGAAATTACGGATGTACATGGACAGGGACTGGACAGTGGAGAAAAGACTGAGTCAAGGCAAGAAGTGTTGAGTTGTATAACGCAGGAGCAGCTGAGGCAATGGGTCTGTCCGGGTTGTTTTTTTGGAGGATATGGAAGCGAGCTGCACTTTCAGAGGATCATCTGCTTGGGGGCTGACGGCTGAGAGGGGCGATGACCAGATGAAGTGTAGTCAGTTATCGTAGTTGAGGCAATGTCCTCATGTTCCATGGCGGGGTCATGCTCCAGTGGAAGATAGGTGGATGTATCTGAGAATTGGCGCTCAGTCTCTGAAATTTAGGGTCCAGTACACCCGACTACAACAGTACCATCCTTATCGGCACATGCTTCATTTCAAAGTCAAGCTTGAAACTAAGCACGGAGAGAGTAACCTTTTCGGGTGGATGTCGGTTCGTTTGATTGCGGGTGATGCAGAAAAAACGGCGAAAACCAATGTCCTCAATGAAATGATCGAGAGCAGGTAAAGTGGCAGAGGAAGGAGTTCAGGTGGAAGGAAAGCTTTCGAACTGGTCAGTGGGATGGGGAGAGTATTCTTGTCCAAAGGAATGGGCACTGAGGCGAACATGAAGAAGAAGATTTCAATTCCATGTCAAGTCCTAAATTCAGTATTTTGGGGTTGCACAGGGAGAAAGCGGATACTTCGCCAGGTCTAGAATTTTCAGCATCAGAGAGTGATAGGTCAGGACATATCGAGCAAACATGAGAGGATTGGTAGAGGGGATAACGTCAGATGGCATGGGTGGGGAAGGGAGCAATGTTCCAGAGGAACATGGGCATCTCTGAGTTGTTGCATCTTGTGGGCCTTGATGCCTGGAAGGAAAATGAAAAGTTTATTATTAGCACAGTGAAAGAGCAAGACAAGGAAACAGAATTGTGGAGTGGTGCAGCTTTAAGCCAATGTAATGCGACACTGATGGAGAGAGAAAATGTTGAGATCATGGCATTGACATCACATGATCAGTCTACAGAAAATAACTCATTGAAAATAATCGGGATTGTAATCGTATTGTAATGCCCTAAAGTAATTGGGGTAACACTCAACCAACAAGATCTTACATTTCTGAGACTCCAGACAAAACTGTGAAAACATAATTATATGTTGATATTTTTAAAAAGGATAATGTTATCGATGGATTCTGGAAGGCATTCTCAGAGTTTATTTGTCACTCCCAACAGCTCTGGGGAACCTGAAAGCGAGCTGCCTTCTTCAACCATCTGTGTTTAAGCGGTGCGAATGCACACACAGATATAATGGGATTCCAAGCTAAAAAACACGATTCTGAAAGAACAATATATTAGTCCCAAGTCAGAATCGTATGTTACTTGGAAGACAACTTGCAGGGGTTGGATTTCCGACTGTTTACTGAGAAAATTACCAGGACAGAATGTGCTCCGATTCACATTGAACACAGTTTTCTCAGGGTCATTGATACAAGATGAGTCAAATACTATTTGATTGCAAAGGAAATGACTCTGATCTCATCTGAACTAACCTTGGAACATCAGTTACAGTAATAAAAAGCAAAAGGGCAGAAGACAGCTTGCTTGAACACTGTGCTCGCTCTGCTCAAAATGTTAAAGGAAAACTAGTTCATGGACTTCTGATTCTGAGGAGATATTTGTCCTATTTGTGATGAGGCTTTTTGGTTAGGCGTTGTAACAGAGAAATAGAAAGCTCCACTCTGCTCCGTGAGAAACAAAACCAAACTGTTCAAGGTGCATCGGAGAGTGACAGATACACACTATTGTCTGTTCCTACTGGACATTGACCATCTCAACCACATCATGCACTGATCACCAATAACAACAGATAAGTCAGCAGATTGTGTCATCCAATTTGGAAAACAGAGAGGAAATGGATGGCCAGGGTAATTGGGAGTAACTGGGGAACTGGCGTAAATTACAGTAGCAGTGGCAGCAGAAAAGTGTGAAGAGAGATCGTTTGTGGAAGAGTGTTTTGCAGCAGAAGGGATAGTGCAAGGATAGAAGGAATGAAAGGAAACAGAACGAATGAGGAAGACGAGTGGGAGATGAATTCTTAGTCACAGTATTAAGCTTGTTTTTGGAGAAGTGAAGTCGGGCGTTAAAACATCACTGTTCAGGAAAATCATGTTCGGATTTCTGTTGAAAAGTAGGAAATGATTTTTTTCCACATTTTTTTTCCCGAATTGATTCTTGTTCTGTTTGCACATTCCCTGTATTTATGTAACTCTATCAAGTGCAGAGGATATGATTTCTTTTCTCCCTGAGTGTGGCATTTAGACATTTTTAACTTTCCTTTTTTCAGTACGAAAAACAATGGGCATTTGTTCTAACAATTTGCTTGCAATTCAAGGTAGAGATGAGAATATAACCTACTCTCCTGATATGGGTCCTTAATGTGGAATTTAATTGAATTTTTATCCACATCACACATGCTCTGACAAACCATGAACGAGTCTGTGTATATCCTGCAGAGGAAAAAAAAATCTTCAGCTCTGAATATTGCAGTGAATGTTACAAAGGATACTCCAGTGTCACATGATATACAATTGTTACAGAGAAAGATGCCAATCCCCAGACCATCGTAAATCATTTACAAGCTTTGTGAGTAAAACATCCAGATACGTAGAGTGTAAAACATCGATTCAGCTTCCGTGTTCATCTTTGCATTTCCGTGTTGAAATAGCTATTTGTGGCTCCCAAATGATCGGACGTAACGACATCACTGATGAAATTTAACACTGATAAATGTGAGATGTTTCACGTCAGAATGAAAAAGACAAGGGAGTACTCAAACCATGAAGTGGGGGGGGGGGGGGGTGTTAAATTTGTTCAGGATACAGGAGTACAAAATCATAAGTGTATGGAGAGGATGAACACACAACAGCTGCTCCCCTTCGTCGAAGGTTCAAAAGCAAATGAACACAGATTTCAAGAGAAAGGCAAGAGGCTGCGAGAGCATTTGTGGAATCGGTTTGGCACTAAGAGAGTGGTATGCTTCTGGAATGCGTTTTCTGGGAGGGTGATGAACCTGACAAACTTTTAATAAATGCTGGATATGTATTTGGTGGTGCAGACTCGATAGGCCACATTTACATTGTACAAACAGTGTTCTGTTATATACTCTGATATATGTTGGAGCAGTAGCCAATGGTGCTTGCTTTTTTGTGCCTTTGACTGTACTAAGTGGCTATATTGCAAATCAGCGACCTCTCATGGACTATCAAATCTTACTCAATCTGGGGCAGCCTAGCCACCTGTGAGATCACCCAGGATAATTCACATGCTCAGTGCAAATATTGTCCAACAATAAGATCAACATTATTCCAGCTGTTTGCAACCATGACTATAATTTCAGCAATAACATGGAAGCGGTCTTTCCTTCGTTATAATAGACTTTCAGCTGTGACCGTGTTACTTCTCTGAAGCGTAATAAACTACTTCCCAGGTAATTGCTTGGACAAAGAGCAAGTTCTCCAGTGTTTTCCTGTCAGGTAGTCATCACAGCCTTCACCCACCCCACTCAACTCCACTCCACCCAGCCTCCAAGGCCTAATGAATTTATTAATTGATCCCTTGATGCAGTTCTATGTTCCTGTGACTTCAGCAAGTGCATCCAAATAGAATGTTGGTATTTAAGACAGACCGCATTGGGAATGAAGGAAAACACCAGTGTCCCAATTAAATCCAAATCCATTCTTCAGCTCCATTTCACAATGCTCAAGTACTGTAGATGGCTTTGCCCCTATTCCAAAATAACCATTTAGGTTTAGCTGATGAGCCGAAAACAAAAATATTTCTGTAGTTTGGTCAGGCATTAAGTATATCAAACACGAGAGAATCCAAAAGCTTTCCTTGAATCAGTGGTATAATCAATATCCAACGACAAATATCCTTAATGTAACAATTCACCCAACATTTAACTGGACGAGCCAAGTAAACTCAGCATTTCCGATGCTGATAATTCTGTGGTGAGTCACTCATCTCTTAAAGCTCTCCAATTTCTATCCATTATCTAGATGGCACCTGTCAGGGAGTGTGATGGAAGACCTCCTGGTCCCTGGATGAGAGCGGATGCAACAACTGCTGTCGAGGAGAAAGCAGTAGCTTATTTAACGTGCATCACCAGTAATCATGCCTCCCTGCATCACTGACACCAAAGATGTACTGCTGGGACTTTGCCCCAACAGCACTGTGGATTATCAAGACCAGCTGGACTGGGACTTATCAAGAGTAATTGATGCTGGTCTTGTTCCGTTAAAATCCCAAATGAATTCAAAAGAAAACACAATTTTCTTATAATCATAGAACAATGCAGATATATTTAATGGACTGATGAGCTTATCACTGCCTCTGCAGTTGTGCGATACATTTTCAGAAACCTTTTCGTACATAGGTTGAAACTCAATACCAACTGACAGCTCAGATCACAAATATTAGAAGATAACAGAACACTTAAGAAGCAGCTGACTAAACACTTAAAATGTTAGGACATATCCGGCTATAGATCCAAAGTAAAGGGGATAAATGAGGTTTGTAGGTTTCTGCCTGGAATAGAATTGTTGGGCTGAAGGGATTGTTTGCATGCTATGTGCCTCTATGACATTAGGCTTTGAAAACATAAGATGTCGTCTCACTATTTGTATTGCTGTGTGCGTCACACAGTGAAGAATACTGTGAAAAAGGGCCACAACACACTGCAGTTCACCAGAACTGCAAAAAGAAGAAGAGGAACACCTATACAAGGTATTCGCCAAAAACAGATACCCGCGCAACTTCATCAGCAGATGCCTAAGAGAAAGACCATGGAACGAGGACATACCACAACCAAAAGGACGAGCCACACTACCAGACATCAGGAGCATCTCGGAACTGATTGCCAGACTACTGCGATCCCTAGGACTCATAACGGCACACAAACCAACAGCCACGCTCAGACAACTACTCACCAGAACGAAGGACCCGATACCCAACATGAGCAAGACGAATGTAGTGTACAAAATAACATGCAAGGACTGCACTAAACACTATATAGGACAAACAGGAAGACAGCTAACATTCCGCATACATGAACATCAACTAGCCACGAAACGACACGACCAGCTATCCTTAGTAGCCACACACGCAGACAACAAGCAACATGAATTCGACTGGGACAACACTACTATCATAGGGCAAGCCAGACAGAGAACAGGCAGGGAATTCCTAGAGGCATGGCATTCATCCACAAACTCCATCAACAAACACATCGACCTGGACCGAATATACCAAGCACGACAGCAGACAGCTGAACCTGACAACCGGAAGCGGCAGGGACAGACCACTATAAACACCGGAGGAAACATCAAAGAAGCGCTTCGCAGGAGGCTCCCAAGCACTGATGATGTCGCCTAGCCAGGGGACGAAACGTTTGCAACAAAAACTTCCAGCTCGGCGAACAGAACCACAACAACGAGCACCCGAGCTACAAATTTTCGCACAAACTTTGAGTGAAGAATACAATCTCCATGGTCGCATCCTAACCTGAATCTACACCATTGCCCGGTCACTGTCGTTTGTTCAGAATCTTGTGCCTCTCTTTGAAATATATTTGTTCGTGTCCCTGCACCACGAGGAAAACTGGGGTTCACCACCATATTCTGAATGGAAATTAGACACGGGCATTAAATGCTGGTCTTGCTAACCGAATTTACTTCACAAGAATAACTTAAAGGAATCTGCATTTTAAAGATATCAATTCGGCACCATCTGATTCCTAACGGCGTTTTAATGAGGCTTTCACTTTTTACTGAGTCTCTGATCTTTCTGTAAAACTATGAAGTTTCCAGAAGTGCTTTCCAAGTTGTGCTCATAATTCAGCAAGGGAGCTTTGTGGCCATGAGAATGCATTCGTTATTTTTCAGTACTTACGGACAAGAGAAAAGTAGATACTAATATCAGGAGAAGGTTCTTGGCTAACCTGAACCCACTCTGCCATGCGGTAAGATCATGGATGATCTGATTGTGGCCTCAAAGACCCATTCCAGGTAGAGTTGTGGGAAAGACTGTGGGTTTGTAGAAAACGTACGTCGGGAGTCTGTTCTGTGGGTTTTCAGTGATCTGCTCGGACGAGGAGACACACCACTCCCAAGCATCCCAGATGTCCACCTATTTAGAACACCATGTGTTTCTCACCTTTCATTCATTCCGCATTCCTCCTCTCTAAACAACCTCGTCAAAAATTCAATATGACAGAGTCCCCCTTGCCCTCACTTGCTTCACAATCTGGGTCCGCATCTAATGCATCATCCTTAAACACTTCCGCCACCTCCAACTAGAACTACCACAAAAACATCTTGCCATCCCAACCACTTTCCACCTTCTGCAAGGACCGTTCCTTCAGACAATTCTTGGTTTCCGCCACTCTTCCCACTAAACGCCCGGAACAGCCATGTACCTAGTCCAGCAGGCGAAGAAAATGCAACATCTGCCAGCACAGCACCCCCTCACACCCATCAAAGGCACCAAACAGTCCTTCCACTTGACACAGAGGTTCACTATTCTTTCTTCAAACCTAGGAATATATTGAGGACTGCAGATGATGGAGATCAGAGTCAAGAGTGCGGTGCTGGAAAGCACAATACGTCAGGCAGAATCCGCAGAGCAGTAGAATTGCCAATTTGAATAATTCCTGCTGCACTTTTCCAGCAACACTCTCTCTACTCTGCACCAAACTACGTTACTGCATTAGATGGTCACGATATCTTCTTATCTACATCGGGGAATCCAAATTTTAACATAGTGAATGTTTCTCCATTCATATCAGTCGAGCCAAAAGGGGAGGACGTGACATCCCAGTCACCGTCCATTTCAATTCCCCCAACCACTCCCTTTCCGACATGACCATCCTTGGTCTCCTCCATTGCCAAAACGAGCCACAGTGCAAATTGGAGGAACAACACCTTAGCTTCCGCTTGGGCAGCCGACAGCCCTGAGGACTCTACATTGAGTTCTCCAACATCAAAGAATCCCTTCAAATCCTGCGACTATCTTCCCAGCCCGTCGCCTTCTACTACTCCTCCCTGCCACTATCTGAATTAATTCCTCCCCTTGACCAACTCAGTCACACACTGGAACTTTCTTCAACTATCCCCACTTCACCACCCTGACCCCGACTCGCGCTTTATCTGCAGCTCCCCCTGCCACCCCACCACCCAAGTCCTGAAGAAGATTGCAAACTGACGTCTGGGTAAAAATGTTGCTTGGGCCTGCCAACTGAATTTATTTTGATACCTTGTGTCAATTTGGGCACTTGCAAGCTGCTTACGCACAGACATTATTTTTTTCTGTTTAATACACTGAAAGGAGGTGTATTTCTTCATAGGATGTCACAATGCTTTCCCTCATTTTACAAATTTGCCACTTTGACACACGATTTCATGACAATTGACTTATGTCCACTACATATTTTCCTTCTGTTTTCAACGTTAAAATTCTTCCATAATGCAGTCAGAATGTTTTGCCTAAAATATTACCACATTCCAATGGAATTGACAATGTAATATTTTAAAAACATTTTCAAATCCATTACCCAGTTTCCAAACTGCAGTTTCAGAAATCAATGTTTCATTTGTAAAAGGATGGTCAACACACTTCAATTTCGATATAACTGGTCAATTTCCATTTTATTATGAAATGCACACGTTAATTAAGGACTGGATATGTGACCGTAACATTTGACTTCGATTACACCTGGAATGAAACAACACGAATTGTGACTGGGAACAGCCCATTTGGTTTCCAGGCCTGCTCTGGCAGACAACAGAATTTGATTGTGATCTTATCTCCACATGCCTGTCTTATTTCCAAAACACCGAGCAGACCTCCATTCACCAAAACCCCTGGCTCCCACTATCCTTACCAATAACGATGACTAGAAACCAATAGAAAAGCGGATGGGACAATATAGAAAGGTAAGAATTAAGAGTGGCAGTAAGCAATTCAACCCTTGCTGTCCACTGCACCATTTAATATATGATCATGGCTAATTTGTCCCGAAAGGCATTTGCGCTGCTTTTCATCAGAAGCATACTTATTTCTTTCTTTAATCTGTGGTGTGATTTCGACTCCACGACACTTTGGGAAGTGAGTTCCATAGATTCACTCACCTCTGAAAAAATTAATTTCTCCGCAAATCAGTTTTGAATATTCCTTCTGTCACTCGCTATCTATGACAGCACGTTCGAGATGGTCCAAATCATCTTTCCAACGTTCAGCTTATCATTCTCCTTTTCCATTGTATATAAGTTAATCAGATACACCCCTCTTCTGTCCCATTCTTATGAATTCCACCAGAGTAACCCCATGCTATTCAACTGCTCTTCCTTTGACGCCATAAATAAACCTGGTGACCTTCCTCTGATCTGCCGTCAGTGCCACAACATCCGTCCTCATGTAAGGAAACCAAGACTGGACACAACTTTCCATGTGTGGTAACATATGTCATTTTAACCACATTTATTTACGAACATCATCCATACCTTCTGCAACGAATGCCAGAATTTCATTTACTTACTTATATGTACGTGAAGAAAGACACTCTGATCCATAATCATTGACTGATTTGAATCTGCTTCTCATGTAAATAGAAACCTGCCCTTTGCTTTTTTGCGGCCGCAATGGACTCCTTTTCCAAAATAAATTCCGTCTTCCAGGTTCTCTCCCATTCTCCTGGCCTATCAATATTTATCTTCAAGCTCGAACTCCTCATCACAGCCCGCTGACTCCTCTCCCTAAGCCTCATGGTGTCAGATTAAACATTGAAACGGAAGCCTCCAGCTGACTCCCCTCCCTTAGCCTCATGTTGTCATATCAAACTTTGACACGGAAACTTCCTGGTGACTCCCTTGCCTCAGCTGTTGGATCAGTGTTGCTGCAAGGAGACCGAATGGAGGAAGCTCTGAGAATGTGGCAAACTGGAGATTGTATACCAGATGGGCCACTTCAAAAGAGCCAAGAATGACTCAGCAGTAACGTTACTGATCGAAATTATCGGCTCCAAAAGGATATAGATACTGGACTGGGTCTGCACTGGTTGTGTAGGGAATGACTGAGCTCGAGAAACAGACTTCAACTCATTCCCACCAATCGACAGAATAAAGACACATTGATCGATTGCCATTTTGGTAACAGTGTCTACTGCACACATTATTTCCAGAGACAAAGTTCCACTATTACATTGCGAATAACCTCTCTGTGTATGACACTTTTGCTGTGTTAAACGGGACAGATTTTGATAGATCTGGTAACTTCGCACTGGACTGTGCGAGGTAATTCGGGTCTTTACCAACAGCAGCAGAATTGCACCCCGGCGCAAGATGCTCTATCACTGTCTTGCATATGCTCCAAGTTACCTTGTTCAGCAAGCCAGAGGATGCCTCTTTGTTCAGCAGTGAACAGAGGAGCGCCTGCCAATCAAAGCACCAGGTACGCCTCAAAATGAGGTGAAGTGACCAACCAGGACCACTTATTCACCAAATAGCGAAAGTTGCAAGTGATTGACAGAGCTTACCAATGAATCAGACGTAATCTCTGTAATCCTGTCACATGCAGTCAGTGTGAATGGTGGTGGTCAGAAAAACAACTCACGAGAGGAGGAGGATCCACAGTTGTAAATTTGCTTAATGACGGCAGAACCAACAATAGAAAAGATGAGGCTGAGATAGAAAAGATGACGGCAAGTGTCGATGCAATGATCTATTTTAGATGGCAGTCTCATTCATTTTGTGTCGTATCTGCAAACGGCTGAAGGAATTTGATCATGCAAAGGTTGTCGGCACTAATAATATTCAATTCAAGCAGTTCCTGCTGGGCGACAGCACGAGCATCTACCTGACAATGTGGAAAACTGCGGGTGTGTTCTGTACACACGCAAACATCAAATATTCAATGACTGCCCCATTGCTGTAATCGTTATAATCAATAAAGTGATGAAAGATGCCATCTGCAGTGGTATCAATCAGCAAGTCTTCAGCAGAAACCTGTTCACTGAAGCTCAGTTAGGGCTTGCCAGGTACACTCATCACCTGACCCAATTGAAGCGTTGGGACAGACAACAAGAAAATACACAGCTTAACTGTGTGAGGCGAGAGGCGAGAGTGACTGCGCTTAGCATTATCACACCTGCATTTGATCAGGTTTGGAATCAAGGATTAATGGCAAATCTGGAGCAAATGTGGATCAGGGAATCCTCTGCCTTATTTAAGGTCATGCCTGGTGCAAATAATACAATTGGGGTTGGTTGAAAGCAGACATATCAGTTCCACAACAGGTTTGCAGCAGTTCCCCGGAGGCGGGGGTAGGAATCACGGATAAACCTGTAGGTCAGATGGGGATGTTCAGGTTCTGCTCTTATTTAATGGAGACGACTGGTGGCAGTTTTATTAAACAGTCATCATGCGTCAAGAAAGGGAGAGGTTGAATGTGAAAATCCATTATACTCACTTCCGACAGTGCAAGAATTAAAACCAGACTGTTGGTATTAATCTGAATTGCAGACTAGCTGTTCCAAGAAATGAGCGAACCAAGTCCTCACTGAGCTCCTTCGGGAAGATATTTTAATGTCAATCTGTTACCATTTGTTGTAACATACCACTGTAGCAGGTGGAACTTGAAGAGGATTTTCGAGCTCAGAGGGAAAGATATGATCTGTGAGTTAGAAAAGTGTTCTTGGTCCTAGAATTAATAATTCTCTGTTGCCTCTTAAATGAACATCCCTTTGCCGTAAAGTCACAACTGTGCATGTTAGCCAATGAATGGACCGTTTTCAACACCATTTGCAATTACTCAGATCTGCAAAATATGATGGCGTGAGCTCAATGGTGGCAAGTAGCAATTGCATAATACACGTGCCAGAAAGCGGTCAACTCTAACAATACAGAATTGAAATATCATCCTCTAACATCCAAAGCCATTGTCAGCACTTAACTCGCAACTACCAATATCCTAGAAATTAATATTATCTCGAACTGGAGTGACCATATAGATTCATTAACCATCCTGTGAAGGGCCTCTGCCCGAAATATCAATTCTCCTCTGCCTCGAAGACTGTCTAACCTGCTGTGTTTTGCCAGAAACACACCTTTCGGCCTATATAAATTCATTGCATCCAAGAATATGTCATAAGTTCGGAAACCTGCTGAAGTAACTTACTTCATGATTTCTGAAAGCCTGCCCTCCCTCTATAAGACGTAACTTGAATGTGTTTTTTTCATGAAATACCGCGGATAAAGTGATGAGTGCGAATGCTGGAGATCAGAATTGAGCGTGTGGTGCTGGAAAAATATCGCAAGTCAGGCAAAATCCGAGGAGCAGGAGAATCGAAGTTTCGTGCATAAACCATTCATAATTATTCCTGCTGAAAGTGTTGTGCCCCAAAGGTCAAATGTTTGCTCCTCGGATGGTGCCTTCCCGGCTGTCCTTTTCCAGCACCAATACCATCCATTTGTCTGGTTGAATGCAGCTTCACCCCTCATGCAATGACATTCAGGAGCAGCAATGCCTGCCATCTGCACGGTGATCTTCAGAAATTTACCAAATCTCCTCACAAAAATATTGCCTTTGGAATCACGAATAGAAAAACGGACAAGACCAGCAGATGTATGAGACCATTATGACGTTCACTTTCCGTTCTAAGCCACACACAATCTTGATTTGTAAATGCATTACGACTCCTTTGGAGTCACAGTTTCAGGTACCCTCCCTAATGGTATTGTAAGTTCACCAACAATACGTGGAATGGAGCGGGTTAATGTGGCTGCTCATTTCCACCTTCTCAATGCAGTAAGGGACGGGAAATTAATACTGGTCCAATCACTTTCCAGGAATAAATTAGAATGAAAAATATTGTCCAACATGCCCATTGCTGGACACTGAGTTTGGGTTTCTTTTGAGCGCAGGCTGGTTGAGTCGATGCAATACCTTCTTTGTTGTGAACAGCTGGAGGGATATGCTCTTTGAAAAAAAAATCAGTCAGTCTTTCAGTGGTATCTATTACATAGCTAGCAGCACACAAACACTGCCATTCGGTAAACACATCACTGAACAGTAGGATACACAAAAACAATTGAAAATGTACTCATATCTGACTGTAGAATGTTTAGATACACAGTGAGATTGTTGGAATGAAAAGTCTTGCTGTGCATTTTCGCACACAGTATTAGTACAAATAAAAATGATTGCATATTTAGAAAATCCTGGCAACTCTTAATTACTTGTTCTTAGGTACAGTAACGAAAGTCGTCATTTCAAAGCCTCTAACTGTGATTTGTTTAAAATTGTCAGCATGTTGTCTTGAAAGAAAACTGAATAAATGGGCGAATTTGGTGCTTATTGAGTAATCGAAGGGTGCCTATTAACAAAGCACGAAGTAACTTCAGTTAAAAATGTGTTCACTGTTAATGTTCAGAATAATGCTGCAAACATGTACATTAAAAATTATATCCAAGTCATGCGCAAAGACATTGGGCCGGGATAAAAAATGTCCATCAATGCAGCTGCATAACACTGTTTGGGTACTGAAGTTGTTGAGTTGACATACACTGAACATGGTCTATGAGAAATTCAATGTAAGGTGCTATGTTCTGCAGGAATCTTTCCTCTTTATGGTCCCTTCATTCAAAATCGGGTCCAAGGTGCAGAGTTGCGCATTTTTGGTGGTAAACCAGAAGAGGTAAACTTGCAAGGCATGCTTGATCTCAGGCCTTTAATACAGATGTTGAAATATGTTTGGGCCAGCACAAAGCCCTGTACTTGTGCATTGGCCAGTCTGGGCCAAATATGTCCCTGTTGAACCGGTATGTATCTAACTTTCCATCGAAAGGGATTGTGTGAGCAACAGTCCAGCTCCAGATTCAAAGCTCTCTGGACTGACTTTAGAGATGAACAGCGTTTTGGAGGCAGTGGTGGTGCCCATTTGCTCAGTGTCTGAAATCAGGCTTTTTTCAAAGTTATTTTCCACAGCTTTGCTGACTACAAGATGGTGTGTTCACTGACCTGAACATGAATCAGCCATTTAATACAGTTACTGAATTGTGTAGTAGTTAACTTTGTAATCGGTTAAATTAATTATTGTTAACTTCATTAAATTTTAACTGAAAAACAATAATGTTTGGTCTATGTTGTAATGTGTAAGAAATAAAATGGCATTAACTCTTCATTGTAGAAGATGTGAAAGTGACCTGCTATATATTTCCCACAGGCAAATCAGGCAACAGTCCGACATTGTAAGACAGGATTCAGTGAACAGGAATATTTCCTCGGCAAGATCATCATCTGCTCTGGTTAGTTTTGTCCCGTCGACAGGCTAGAGCCAGACAGTGGGGAGGGGGTTCGGCTCCTTCGTCTGTAGTCAACATGGAGCTCAGCATTGATGCTGAATCCTGTAGCTGACAGACTGCTCTGCGGCAGGTTATAATTGACCACTTTTTCATCAATACACCTGGTGCAGATACAGCTCAGGGTTTAATATATCGATAGAAATGTCTGAGGGACCGTCTGTATGTAGGGGAAAAGTCATATTCACAATTTACAGACTCCTAACCATATTATGTTGCCACCTGTGTGCTGAATGGGACAGACTTTGAGTATGTCGAGTAACGAACAGTCAGGCGTCCATGAGCTGCAGTGGGCCATCGGCAGCAGTAGAATAATACTCTGGACAACTGATACAGGCTGCAACCTCACGGCCTCCGATATCTCCCCCTCTGAAGAAAACGTAAAGCCAGGGATTCACTCTCATTCGGCAAAGAATTTGGAAGGACGTACCGAGAACAACATCAGAGAGACCCAGCTATGAGGGGACAACCTGGAGAAGCTCTTATTGTCTTCATCTAAAAATAGGCTAACATGCATGTAAAACAGCATACCAGCAAGTGATGGACAGCTCAGTGATCCCACAATAAATAGTTCCAATCTATCTCTCCGGGTCTGCCACCTCTATTCATAAAAGATAGCAAAAAATTAACAGACCATTGGAGGAGGAGGCTTCTCTCCAACAATGAAATCCCCAGTTTTGGTGGAGTGCAGCACACCTGAAATTAACAACAAAGCAACTACATTTGTAACAATCTTCAGCCAGAAGGGTGAAGTAGATGATCAATGTTGACCTCCTTCAGTGGACTCCAGCATCAGAGACCCCAATCTTCAGACAATTTAATTCACTCCACACAATGTCAAGAATTGGCTGGAAACATTGAGGACTCTGATTTTACTTTAGCGGTTATGACATCTCTCGTGAACGTGTTCCATTTCAGCAAGAACACTGCCCTCTACCAACAATGTTATAAATGGCCCAATTATGTCTTGTATACAAAAAGCAGGGCACTTGCATTACAGCCAGTCACTGACCCATCGGTGTACGGGGCATCACGTAAATGTAAAGGAAGTTTCAGCAATAATGTGATCAATCAGCAACAACCAGCTCAGATGCTTTCAGCTCGTGTCCCGTCAAGCTCACACGTCTCCTGACCCCATTGCAAGATTAGTTCAACAGAATGGAATTCCAAAGGAGTACTGAGACTAATTCCTCTTCATATGAAGGCTCCATTAAAGAGTCATGATTTGGAAATGCCAGATGAAGGACCGTCGCTCCGAAAGCTAGTGTGCTTCCAATTAAACCTGATGAACCTTAACCTGGTGTTGTGTGATTTTTAACCATTGAAGAGTGCGTGACAATAGGAGACCGACTAAAATGAAAGTTAGTCAAACTTTTAGAATGTACTCTTCTGTTTAGAAGCATCGCGACCAAAATATCTGGTTATTGTCAGTTCAGTAATTCGAACTCCAGGAGAGCTCTGCAGCCATTCCTCAGGAAAATACGTGTCTGAGACTCTAGATGTTTCAATTACCCTTTCTCCGTGATGAGGTCAGAGTGTGAATGTTCACTGATTATGCCATTCCTAAACAGACCACCTTTAATGTAACAAAACCTGGAAAACATTCAGGTTTAGTCTGAGAAATTGCAAGTAATATTCCGGCCACAAAAATATTAGACAAATAAGATGACAAACAATGAAACCACCGTCTTTGATTTTCAATCCCATTTCTACCACTGCGCTCCTAATACGGTGTTTATCAGCATCCTGGGTTCTATATTTGACAGGAACTTGCATGGACTAGCCACATTAAAAAAATGTCTTCAAGAGGATGTCAGAGGGCAGGAAGTGTGCAGTGCATAGCTTACATCCTAACTCCCAAAATCCTATGATGGATTACATCTCAGTACTAACCCTGGACAAAACCAGCCAATGTAATGGCTATCACTTCCCTGATCCTCCATCCCCTCCCCCACTGATGCTCAGCACTCGCAATATGTAACATCTACAAGATTCACTGCACGAAGAATGATGCGACAGCACCTTACAAACCGACAGCTATCTGGAAGAACAAAGGCAACAGGTACTTTGTAAAACCAACTGTCTGAAAGCTTGCTCTTTGATACGGTCAGATGAAATGAGACTCACACAAGAGTTTGCAATTCTCAACTGGTCAGTCCCGAAAAGCAGTCCAAATGCGGCAAGATTTGGACATCAGCCGGGCTTGGGCTGGATTGTTTAGATCAGAGCAGTGCTGGAAAAGCACAGCAGGTCAGGCAGCATCTGAGGAGGAGGAAATTCGACGTTCCGGGCAAAATCCATTCATCAGGTACATTCATGCTGAAGGGCTTTTGCGCGAAACTTCGATTTCGCGCCTGCAGCCTGACCTTCTGTGCTTTTCCAGCACCCCTCTGACCTAAACTCTGGTTCACAGCATCTGCAGTCCTCACTTTTACTTTGGACTGAGAAGTGGCAAGAATCAATCGTGCGACACAAGTGTCAGACAATGACCATCATATAACATCTAACCATTGCTATTCAACATCGAAAGACATTGCCATTGCTGAATCCATTGTCACTAACATGTTCAGGTTTATCCAAACAATACAGCTGGTATGTTGAGAACTTCAGAACAGATGTTAGGAATCCTACAGTTCGTAACTTTTCTCCTGTCTTACTAAAGCCTGTCCATTATCTCCGAGATACACGTCAGCAACATTATGGAACAAAATCCACTTGTGTGAATGAGTACAATTTCAACAGTACTCAAACATTTTGACACTCTCCATCATGTGTGTATGCTATGGCACTCCCTAGAGAGCACCTTCCGCACTCATTGCCATTGCCATCTGGTTGAAAAAGGACAATATTTCGAGAATAGTGATCTCAATTCATTTGTTTCAAACGTAAGTATTACAAAGGACAAAGCTGTAATAAGACTTGGAGTTTAAGAATGACCCAGAACTATTTTATTAAGCGAGAAGAGATTTCATTCAGTTGAACAGGAAACAATAATGAAACGATAAATCAGAATCAGAGCAGTCGGAGATATTCTGAGGGCAGATTGAAGTGGCTCAGTGGAAACATGTTACCAAACGGAAAACAGATCACACTATCAAATCCATCCTAAAGGCGAAACTGGAGAAACTTGGTTTGTTTTTACTTCGTCATCAGTGGCTGCGCAGTTTACTGAGAGACATGTAAAAATTCATCAGAGGCATGCAAAAGAATACTTCGAGGCTTTATCCGAGACTAGATATATAATTACTTGCGGCCATATGTTCTTGGTAAAAAAAAAAGGGCATAGTTTGATGGAAGTTTCACAGGAAAATCTTTTCTTTTTTCTTTTCCAGACAGCATGTGAAAGTACACTGGAGTACACTGGTAGATGAGAAGAGGATAAAGTAACAACTAATAAGAGATATCTTGACACAGACATGAGTAGGCGCGGAACGGACTGACATAGAACATGCCAAAGCAAAATCTTCCTTTTTAACTTTAGAAGGGCACCATCTGTCAGTGCAGGCTTGGTGAGCTTAAGGGCCTTTTCATGAGATATTCTATTCGAAGAACCAAACCTTTAGAACGGGAGTGGCGAGATGCTCATTAACTGATTACTGATGACCAACAGACAAATCAATGTCGATCTCTTGTCATCAATTTGCAGCTTCGTGTCCTTGCTTCAACAGAGGGAAACTCAATCTGGAGTATTTGAGATGAAAGTCAGAGCTGGTAACTGATAACTCCACCTCAGCCCTCCCTCTTGCAGACTTCTTTCTTGAACTTCAAAGTCTCGAGCTACACTGCACAGACAGAAGATGCATGCATTCCACACCCATCAATGCTGGCATCTGTTATATGCCAGCCTCACCCATACCATCGCAGCACATCTCCGACCTACTGACAGTCCAGTTCTGCGCATCAATGCTGAATCTCTGAGTGCACTGACAACTCTTATTGCAACGCTGCTGTAACGACACTGTTTTCAGGGACACACACTCAACTCATCGACTGCACCTCTTGGCTGCTCACTGGATATTTGTGCACCGACACTTTGACCTGAAATGAAGGCTCACAAAATCATTATCCTACATTACACTGCCATTAGTCGTTGTTGTGGTTCTGTTCGCTGAGCTGGGAATTTGTGTTGCAGACGTTTCGTCACCTGTAAACGTGACATCCTAGTGCTTGGTAGCCTCCTGTGAAGCGCTTCTGTGATGCTTCTTCTGACATTTATAATGATTTGTCTCTGCCGCTTCCGGTCGTCAATTCCAGCTGTGCACTGCAGTGGCCGGTATATTGGGTCCAGGTCGATGTGGTTGTAGATAGATTCTGTGGATGAGTGCCATATCTATAGAAATTCCCTGGCTGTTCTCTGTTTGGCTTGTCCTATAATAGTAGGGTTGTCCCAGTCGAACTCATGTTGCTTGTCATATGCTTGTGCGGCGACTAAGGATCCTTCGTAGCTGGTCGTGTCGTTTCGTGGCTAGTTGGTGTTCATGGATACCGATCGTTAACTGTCTTCCTGTTTGTCCTATGTCGTGTTTTGTGCAGTCCTTGCATGAGATTTTGTGCACTACGTTGGTTTTGCTTATGGTGGGTAGCGGGTCCTTTGTCCTGGTGAATTGTTGTCTGAAAGTGGCATGTTGGTTTGTTTGCTTTCGTAGTTCAGCAACCACCCCCACACACACAAAAGAAGTTGCATCAAGACAATTTTCAAAATGGCCACAACACAATGCAGCACACCAGAACTTCAAACAGAGGAAGAAGAACACCTCTACAATGTATTCGCCAAAAACGGATACCCCGTCAATTTCATCAACTGATGCCTAAGGGAAAGACAACGGAATGAGGACATGCCACAACCCAGAGGACTAGCCAAGTTACTATACATCAAGAATATTTCAGACTACTACGACCACTAGGACTCATAACAGCACAAAAACCAACAGCCAGTCTCAGACAACAATTCAAGACAAACTAATATAAACGCCGGAGGAAACGCTTCACAGGTGGCTCCCAAGCACTGAGGATGTCACCTAGATAGGGAACGAAACATCTGCAACACAAATTCCCAGCTCGGCAAACAGAACCACAACACCGAGCACCCGAGTTACAAATCTTCTCACAAACATTGCCTTTAGTCGTTTTGCCCCCTAACCAGAGCTTCCAGGTTCACACGCTGCTGTACATGCTTGTTGCTAAGCATAGCCACAAAACCAGGAAGTTTGATATCATTGCCCCAAAGGCAGTAAAGTTGTCCAGCACATGGAGTCAAGGGGAGTTTCAGATAACAGCCCGGGAGCTTGGACAGGTCAGTCAGCCTCTTGTGATTGTTACGGTTAGGTTCCTTCCCCCATTAGGGTGAAGGGCGAAATGTTGGGATGACCTATATCTCTCTTGGTTCTTTCTGCCCGATTGTGGGTTAAGGCTTCTGGAATGACAGGAGTACCAAGAGGTAACACAAGCGATGGCATTGGGTAGCACAGCTTTTGGTGCGGGTGGAGCTGATGGAAAGGTGGCGAGGTGTCCTGAATGGTCGTGTTGGCAGCACAGGCACGATGATAAGTTGTGGAGACGGGTAGAAGAGAGGTTAGAGAGAGAATGAGAGAAGGTGCTGCATTCATAGAGGGAGAGGGAAAACATGAGCCTTGGTGGGGAGGTGGATGCACGAACAGTGAGTGCGAGGACACAAAGTGCAGATGGTGTCATTTAACCTGGTAGAGTTGAGGCAGTCACAGCTGAGCATTTACCGAGAAAGCTGGCACCTCACTGAACCAGTGGTAAACGTCATAGCAAGCTGACAAGGTCTGGTGCCATGGTCTCACCTGTCAAGTTCGGAGCAAGATAATGTACATCTCCCGCACCACGCCATTCACCAGAACATCGGGGACTTGTTTACAAAGTTGGGCTCAGGTTTTACCCCACCTGCCGTGCCCAGAGCCATTTCCGATTAAGAATACAACAGTGTAATGAATTTTTAAAAGTTGGCACCTGTAACTTGGACTAGATTACAGTGTTGCTGGAAAAGCACAGCAGGTCTCACAGCACCGAGGAGCAGGAAAATCAATGTTTCTGGCAAAAGGCCTTTGTCAGGAAGGGCTGCTGCTCCTCGGATGTGGCTTGAACTGCAACGCTTTTCCAGTACCACTCTAGTCTATACTCTGATCTCTAGCATCTGCAGTCCTCAATTTCACCTGTAAAAGGGAGACTCGTCCATTCACGGTAATTCAGGCACTGGGCAGTTTTTTTGCCGAAGGGGAAAATCATATGGTTGATGTCAGGTGAGAGGAAGACCAAGAGGGTAGAGAAAGTAGTTAATGAGACAGATTGGGATGATCCCATGAGAATATGCTCTTAATCTTGTAGACAGACACCCTCCCTAAAACCCAACAGAAATAACACTTGACTAACTCACAAGATAAATCAGGCCTCTGTCGACCTGACACAAAACAGAGAGGTGTTCCACACATTGTAGTGTGAAGTTTTGGGGAGTTATAAATTACGAAGTGGGGAATTATATCACATCTTTATAATGGGCTAACACAATGTACTAGGTTGTTGAAAGAATCCTGGAAAAATCCCCTGTCTTACACAGACCATCATTATCCAGTTCTCACTGGATACTGGGATGGTACCAAATAACGGGAGAACGGCTAACACCGCAAATTCAGTTATTTTGGAGCAACGGAATGACTAAATATGTCGAAACCAATAATTTTCTGACAAAGGATAAACGGTCACTGAGAAAGTCCCGACGACTGCAGGAAAGTCGGCCTGGATTTGTTGAAGAACGATCGTGTGCAATTAACCTGACTGTGTCGTTTTGTGGCAGTATCTTATAAACTGATGTGTCTTACTTGAATTTGACTGGAAATTAAAAACGAGACTTTAAAAAATACCAAATGTGGGCTGCAGGTGAGTGGAGCTAGTAACCCACAAAGATGCAAGTCAAGTCCTTTGGGGACATCAACAATAGAGAGGAATGTACAATAAATGAGACCATAGTCAGTGTAGGCCGATTCATGAAGGTAGGTGGACATGTCAATAATCTCGTTCAGACAATAAATGACATCATTTCCTCGATCAGTCAAATTGCACAAAATACGAGCAGGACGTTTATGCTGAAAACGCCTAAATAATGACTCCAGTCACAGCTTGTATACTGTTGTCAGTTCTGGTCATCCGATCACATGCAAGGATAGAATTGGACTAGAGAGAGTACACAGGAGATTCGTTACTCTGTGAAAGTGAAAATGCAATTATGAGGAAAAATTGGATCAGAGGATGCTGAGAGGAGATTTGATTGGGTTGCATATATAATCGGGGCTGGGTAGAGAGGGAGGGAATATCTTGTTCCTGTTGGAAAGCTCAGTTACCAGCGGCGAATATTTAACGTAGTTCGTTGAAATATTAGAGAAATGTTGATTAAAGTTGTTATTTAAGCCAGAGTACGGATGGGATCTAGAAGTCACACATGGAAACGAAGTAGCGGCAGAAACTCTTAAACCATTTTCAAAAGATGCCGAGATCTGCACGTAAAAACCTATGGTGGCTGGGGAGTCAGAAAAATGACTTCAACGAAACATTGTATTTTGTACAACATAGACAATATTCAGAACGATCGCCTCTGTGTTGTGCTACTTTCTGAAAGTTTCATACGTTACCAATATATGTTAGGATTAATATGCAGGGATGATGGGAATGGGAAGAGTGGTACAGTGTGTAATATGATTATCATCACAATAATACTGATCTCATCCTTTAATGCACAATACCACTTCACTTGTTGGCATTTTTGTCCTTCCTGTATAAATAGTGAAAACAATTGTATAGTTGAAACTTTATTGCTGGAACAGCACAGCAGGTCAGGCAGCATCCAGGGAACAGGAGATTCGACGTTTCGGGCACAGGCCCTTCTTCAGAATTGTATACCCAATTCTCAGTCTTGGTCACACTGTAGCTACATTTCATTATGACAGATGCATCTGACATAGTTCAGAACATATAAAACTATTATTTCATTTGCCTTCTCGAAATACAGCAGGTTTCAAAGACCAGAATGGTTCCACGGTCCAGAGGAAATTAAATAGATTGAAAAGTTATATGAAGGCTGGAGGATATTACAGAGTTATGGATTGTGCTAGATACTGAAGAAGATGCCAAAGACAAGAACAGCTTTAGGTTTTGGGTGAAGTGAAAACGGAGGTAGAACAACCAGTTCAATATTTCGTCTGTAAGAGCATGTACAAGGTAAACCCTTGACGAAATCTGGCAAACATACTACCTGACAAAAATATGTTATTACTTAGCTCACTGTGTCTGTCTGCAGCAAAAATAAAATCGGGACGGTGACAGGCCAGTCAGGCATGTGAGGCCTGTAAGTGGCGCCCACACTGTGACAGAAATTCTGTTCAATGATGCAGATCAATTTCATACCAGCTGATACAAATTTCTTCTTCCCAGTAATGTTACCTCCGAAAGTGGCAGTTTGTTCTGATCTGAGCCCCTGTTGAGCGGACCATTGATCAAGAATTGATACCTGGGAGTTTTTGTTGCATGGAATCATTTCTTTTGTAAGTGTTTTCGGCCAGAGTCACGTGGAGACAGAGACACAGAATAGATAAATACACTGAGATTGAAAAGAAAACCCACTGCAATAAGCATTTATAGCTATCCACATTTATTCTGTGAAACATTCCCATGATGAGATGAGGAAGATCCCAAGATCCCACTTTCTCCTGAACATGGTCAGCGGATCTAATCTATCCTGGAACCGACCTCCAATATCCGATCAGAAAGTTGATAGACTCTTCCCCCAACCTGAACAGAATAGTCAAAACAGGTAGATGTCGCTCGGAAATGGGCCTCTGCATTTGCGTCTCATTATGATTTTTATTTTTGAAACGTACAAACCACCAGGCAAATCCTCAATTCTTTGACATTTTCATGGTTTGCGTAAAGATTTGTTGTTCCTTTGCCAGTTGTCATGGTGGTGATTATCGAGAGTGTGGTGCTGGAGAAGCACTCCAGGTCAGGGAGTATTCGAGGTGCAGAAGAATGTATGTTTGGAGCAAAAGCCCTTCATCGGGAATGATGTGGTTGTGGGTATGTTGCCAACCTCGCAAGTTGATTTCCTGACGCTTTGGCCCTTGTCTAAATGACATCTTCAGTACTTTGCAGCCTCTTCTGAAGTGCCTCTGTGCTGTACATTCTGGAAATAATTTGGCTCCATTTCTGCTGCTTCCAGTTGCCGGTACCAATTACTTGTGTAGTGGCTGATTTTGTTGGTCCAGGTCAATGTGCTTGTTGATGGAATCCGTAGCTGAGTGCCCTGACTCGAGGAGTTCTCTGGCAGTCCACTGTTTAGCGTGTGCTATGAGTGATGTGTTGTCCAGGTCGAAGTCATCTGTGCGTATATTTATTTGGTCAGCTGTTCATGGCGTGTCGAAACTAGTTGGTGTACAAGGCATGTGGATTGATAACTGTCTGCCTGTTTGTCCTATGTAGTATTTCGGGCAGTCTATTTTTTTTGGAATAATATAAATGAAGTTTGTCTTGCAAATGGTGAGAATAGGTATTTTGTTCTGATGAGTTGTTGTCTGAGCTTGGCTGTAAGTTTATCGGCTGTCATGAATCCAGGTGATCGTAGAAGTCTGGCTATCAGTTCCAAGACTTTTTTATGTAAGATAGCGTGGCAAACAGGTGAACAACTCGCAATCCACATCCACGAACACCAACTAGCCACTAAACGTCACGACTGGCTGTTCTTGGTAAGTGACATCTTCAGTACTTTGCGCACTGATGACAGGACCACAAATTCGACTGGGGCAAAATAATCTTCATAGGAAAAGCTAAACAAAGGAAAGCGAGATAATTCCTGGAAACATGGAACAAATCCACGGACTCCACCAACAAGCCCATACTGCATTGAACAACCAGAACAGCCAACCAGAAGCAAAAAAGAAAGGAACCAAGTGAAATCCAACTGAGACAGCACGGAGAAATTCACAGGCGGATGCAAAACACTTAAGATGTCAGTGAAGAGCACTGGACGGGGACAAAACGTCTGCGAATCAGGTTTTTACTGGTGTCTAGCGTGGCACGATGGCTCAGTGGTAAGTACTGCTGTCTCACAGCATCAGTGACACACGTGCGTATCCAACTTCACGCGACTGCCTCTGTGGACTTTACGCTTTCTTCCTTTATCTGTGAAAGTTTCCTTCGGGATTTCCAGTTTAGTCTGATAATCCAAAGATGTACTAATAATGGTGAATTGGACATGATAAATTGTCCTTAGTGTTCCGTGATAGGTCGGTTGGACGCACTAGTCTGGGTAAATGTAGAGCTCTGGGTTGGATAATCTTCGGACTTGTTGGGACAAATGGCCTGTTTCCACACTGTAGGGATTGTAATTCCTCTGTGCCAACCATTCACTCCGCTATAAACCCACTCATTTCTACAGCCTTTCTACTTTGTAAAGTTCACCATGCTCCCGGATATGTACAAGGCCACAGTAGTTGGTTTGAGTTTTTAGAAGCTGTTAGAGGTGGAGAAGAAGCTTTCTGCTTGGAAGAAATTAAGATAGAGAGTTTTAAGAAAACAGAAGAAAAGATTATATTGGTGCTGCAGGTTGTTGATAAGAGGAGGTTATACTGAAATGTATGGGACTTCTTTCGGAGAATCTTACAGAAAGAGGGTTCTGGCAGCTGGAGATGGTCGAAGAGACTGGGAGATATGTAGATATTTATAAACATTACAGATACGTGGAGTATTTTTGTCGTGACTGGAGGTACGGTGGCATGGTAGCTCAGCGGTTGTCACTGGTGTCTCATATTACCAGGGACCCAATTTCAGTTCCAGCTCCAGACGATTGTCTGTGTAGAGTTTGCGCATTCTCCCCGGAGGATTCCACCCACAATTCAAAAGCATGTGCAGATCAATTGGCCATACTAAGTTGCCCATTGTTTAAGTATGTACAGATTACGGGTATTAGTCAAGGCCAAGTATAAGTGAGCACTTGTTGGATCAAAGTGCATACATTGGATGTGTTCTATTATTCGAGACAATGAGGGCAATAGGAAAACATTATTCATTATATGAACAGTCCGAATCAGGGAAATCATATTAATGAAGTTTTTCTGGCTGAGAGAAATAAACAGGAGCGTCAGGGGTGATTTGGTGACCTCTGTGTCGTTATTTCACTTTTAGCATCTGGCAGATGTTACAGGGATCGGGAAGGCTGATGGTGTTTCAAAAGATCGGGGTGTATTTACAATATGAATGTTGCAGAGATAATGAGCTGTGTAGCGGTAGAAGGTGGTTACAGGCTTGGGAGCTGTATAAGGGTGAAAAGGATATTGCAAGGCTGGTTAGGCATTGGATTAGGTTACACAGCAAGAACAATTGTCGAGACTGGAGCAAACAAAAGACAATGGCAAAGTTGTAGGTGTTGGGGAAATTTCCATATGCGATGAAGATTATAGTGGCTGGAGAAGGCTGTGAAGTTAAGGACATTTGACAGGCCACGAGGGAGTTAGTGATGTTGGTGATGACATGTTCAAGAGAAGATTGCAATGATTGAGAAGTTTCAATGGATCGAGTAGTTACAGAGAGAATGAGAGTTGTGAGTACTTCAGAAATGTTACATAAGGAGGGAGAATTGTAAAATCTGGAGGTGATTCCAGAGAAAGGAGGTTTATATGGCTTGCATGAGTTACTGAGATAAGGAGGCCTGTATGGGCTGATGGTGATTGCAGAGAATCATAGAATCTCAGCAGGTTAGAAACAGGCCATTTGGCCCAAGGGATATCCACACCGAGCCAGACCCATCTCTCCACCCTATTACTCTGCATTTACCAAATCCGCACACCCCTAAACGCGCTGAACAAATCTGCATGGCCCATTTTCCAAAACTGGAGAGACGGAGAAACCCAAGCAGACACATGGAAAATGTGCAAACTCCTCACAGATCGTCTCCCGGGGCTCGAATTGAACCCAGCTTCCTGGCACTGTGAGGCAGCCGTACTAACCAAAAAGCCACCATGCAGCAGTACAGAGATCATAATATATCGTCCAGGATCAAACTCGTTGAAGAGGCAAGATATTATTCGATTTGGAGGAGTCCCAAGGCATCAGACTGAACGACGCAAACATCTTATGACAGAAGCATGACATTTGGCCAATCATGGTTACACCAGCCCTTCAACTGAACACATTGCTGTCGAATAATCTCCTCCTCCCACGTTTTCTTACACGTTAGTTTTTGTATCAATAATCATCCAATCTCCACTTGAATGTTTCCATTGAACATGCATCTACAGCACATCCAAGTGCATTCTGAGTACTCGCAGATCATGTTTTTCCAGGTGCAACTCCCTCTTCTGGTTTTGAACCAGCATTACTCATTCTTTTAACACGCTCTGTGTGAGGTGTGCACAGAGTATTCATGGACAGCGTGGGCTTTCGGTTTTCGTATAATCCCCGCCTGCTCTCCAATCTCTAACCGATCCTTCAGCATTATTCTTGCTTTGCAATTCGATTCTCTACCTGCCATCGATTCGATTGCTCTCCATCATCCAGGAAGCATTAGGTTTATTTATCCTGCTCTTCCCATTTGATGGGCCATTCCTCGATTGTAACCAAGCCGCCTCCTCACTAAAAGGAGCCTATGGTTCTTTGTTTTTCTTTTCTAACCAACGGGGTGTTCCAGTGAAACTTTCCCAGCTTCATTCTTACCACATTGGAGGCCACACACAGTCAACGAACTTTTCTGACTCTCAATTTTTGCGTGCTATTCTCACTCGGAATTATTGCAAATCATTCTCCACCATTATCCTGAAATTCTAAAAGAATGGTTCCTGTGTCCCAAAACGATTCCTTACTGATACTGGATCCACTTGCTCAATCTCTTTCCTAAGCCCCAGGTGCAACAGTACATGCTGTCTTGGGCTGAACACACATTACAACAGTAAGCTCTCCTCTATGTAATCTAGTTACACCCACCCCTCATGACCTTGCACGAGCAGTATCCCAATATATACCTGGATAACCTACGTTTCTCACGGTATGAAGGTATAGACGTGTACTGGACCTTCAGAAAAGTTAAAAGAAAACAAAACTACATGACAGCACCAAGTGTTCTAAACAAGATAGACTATAACATTTTTGTTCCAGCAGCTAGAGGAGCTGGCTGTCTGGAGAGCAAAAAGCAAACTCAAATTACGCCAATCAGTTTAAATAACAAAGAAAATCCAAACTCAACTCAAGTTTGAACAAAGTATATTGACGATATTAAAAACCAATGACGCAATGCGGTGTTTTGAGGGCTCGTCCGAGAATTTAAAGGTTTGGGTGTTGGATTTGTTATTTGAACTTGTTAGAGAGAATTGAATAGATGTGGATGTTAAAAATAGCCCAAGAGGTTTTAACATTTACAGATTAGTGCCCGACATCTTTAAATAAAACGTCGGTGAGTCTCTTTGATTAATTTTCTTGAATTTTGGCTGATTAAATTACAATTGAGAGAAGTGGTAATTACAATTGTGAAAGAGAGTGAGGAATTTGAAGGTGATTCTCAAACGTGCCAAGAAATTTTAGAAGGAAAGAAATATACCATACTTTTAGAATGAGCAACGAGGTTAGGTTTGGGTTTAACGAAGGACAAAGGGAAAGCTGTAATTGAAAGGGCATTACTCGAACTTCGACGTAAGTCAGAGAAACAAAAAAGCGCAGTAGGGTCGAAAAACGTAAATTGAAATTGAGGGAAAAATGTAGTTAGCAAATAAACAAACGGAGAAAGTGGAAAGAGAAACAGAGAGAGGAAAGAGAAAGGGAGAGAGAAACAGAAAGAGAGAAAAAGAGCGAGAAAAAGGGAGAGAGAACGTTCTTAACTGAGCAAAGTGGGACAGATGAAAGGAAGAAAGAAGGAAAGAAAATGTTGTTTGCTGAGCAACAAGATGAAGAATTTGTACTGAGAAATTTCGACTCAGTCAGCCAAGTTAATTTAATAGGATTTCGATTCAAAGAGAAGGTAGCAATGTACACAGATGTGTTAAAACTCTGCTACATTCTATGAAGTACATGTTGAAGTCTTATTATTTCATTTAAAACAAAACGACTCAGCAGATGGAGTGTTCCAAGGATTTATGGGTAATGCCATTTCAAACTGAAATTATACGCAGAACAAGTAAGTTATTTGTCACGCTGTCAGATCAGGGATCAAGACATTATCGAGAAGGTAAACAGGTTATTTTAAGCGCTTATGAATTAATCACAGAAACATAAAGAAGGAACCAGGTCAGATTTATGTTGATTTCGAAAAAAATAAACGTAATTATTTTGATGGATGTATCGTGCTCAGAAACCAGAAAAGTCCTTTGAGGATCGACGAGAGATTATTCTTCGGGTCAAGTATTAAAAAAAAGTTCCAGATTTGTTTACCACGGAAGAAGAAAGAAGGCCAAGAGAATGGAAGGAGGTGAAAGGCCTCAGGTGTTTTCCTGTGATAAAGTGGGTCACCAAAGGTCACAGCGCTAATCGTTAAAGAAAGGCACTGTGGGAAGAGATGTGGTCAGATAAGCTAAGCCAGTGGCATTAATGAACGTAGTAAAGAAGACCTCGAGAGCAGGCGAGGGGCTGCAGAATAGTGCACAGCCTCGGCAGGTGCCAGGAATGGAGCTAGTGCCTGATCGCTCCAAGAATCGGGGGAGAAGGAGGAGGATTTATAATTATGAGAGATATAGGATCTAACAATCACTGATATTAGTTGATGAGTGTCTCGATCTGTCAATCGAGATTGCGGTAATTTGTGGGATAGAATAAACCCCATAAATTAATCGTTTCCAATGGAAGATCATGTTTCAGTGACCGATTAAGATTGGGCAAGTTACAGTGGCAGTCATTGACAGGCTATCAATTCCAGGAGATAAAAACAAGGACTACAGATGCTGGAAACCAAAGTCTAAGTTAGAGTGGAGCTGGAAAATAAAAGGTCAGGCAGCTTCCAAGAAGCAGGAAAACCGACGTTTCGGGCAAAAGCCCTTCATCAGGAATAGAGGCAGGTAAATCTCTCCATTCTGCAGGCACCCTGCCTCTGTTCCTGATGATGGGATTTTGCCCGAAACGTCGATTTTCCTGCTTCTCAGAAGCTGCCTGACCTGGTTTGCTTTTCCAGCACCACTCTAATCTATCAATTCCAGGAATTAGGTTTGTCCATGGGAATGATTTGGCAGAAACCAAAGTGGCAGTAAAACCCCTTGCTGTGGATCAGCACAAGGAAGACCAAGAAACTGATGTGTTAAACCAGAAATATTTGCACAGGCTGTGTGGTGACCAGAACAATATCATAAGTACGAGCAAAAAGTAAAGAACAAGATGACGGAGTTGAGGTACAATTAGCGGATACCCTGTTTGACGTCATGATGCCAGAAGAGCTTGAATAGGCAGCGGGTCAGACACAAGTGTGCAGTCCTAAAAGGATAAGCGTTTTGCAACAGAAAGACAAGACGATAAAAGTTACATCTGTGGATGAGTACTCCAAAAAGGATGCAGAGAATATTCTGGAGGGTTATTATCTGAAAGATTGAAACCTAAGATGGAAATGGAGACCACCACAGGCTAGTGCAGAGGAGAAATGGGCCAAAGTGTACGAGGTTGGTTGCCAGTATAATACAGACAGGAAGTGCTAGGGGTAGCATATGACCTAACTGTTGGAGGTCACATGGGGGTAGGAAAGACTCAGGCTAAGGGACGAAAGCACTTCTATTGGCCAAGAAAGAACAAGGATGTGGTTCGCTTTTGCTGAACGCGTCATGCATGCCAAACGGTAATTAGGCCACAGGATGTAACAAAACCAGCACCTTTGTGGCCAATTCCTGCAATCGGAGAACCTTTCACACAGCTTGTGATTGTGTAGGTCCCCTTCTGAGAATTAAACGTGGAACAAATACTTGTTAACCACAATGGATGTGGCTACCAGTTTTCACAGGCAAAGCCATAACTGAGTATCGAGGCAAAAGCGGAGGTAGACAAATTTTAGATTTCGTCACACGGTATGGGCTACTGAGAGAGAGTCATTCGGACTGAGGGTAAACTTTTACTGAGGAGACCGTTACCGGGGTTATGGGTAGCTTATGTATACAACACTTGAAATCCAGTGCATATGATTCTGAATCCCAGGGAGCTTAGGAAAGGTGACATCAGACCTTGTATATCATATTGAGAAGATGCTGTTAGGATTACCTGAATGATTGGAATAAAGATATTCCATTCGTATTGTTTGCCGTTAGAGATGTATCAATCGAATCTACTCAGTTCCCTCCCTTTGAGGTAATATTCGAGCATGAAGTGAGACTTTCTTTGAAATTAATGATAGAAAAATTGGCAGATCGAAAGTCGGATATCTCGCACTTAGATTATGTATTGGAGGTGAGGGAGAGCTTAAATCGAGTAGGTGAGTTAGGTAAAGAGCACCTAAAGTGGCCACAGTGTTGGATGTAGCTGCCGGCTGATGAAAGCTCTGTGATTCGGACGTTTTCCCGAAGGGATGACGTGTTAGTATTATAGATTCCTTCAAAGTCAGGTTGAGTATTCCCTACCAAATTTAGAAGAAGTTGAGTCAGGCGAACTATCTCGTACTTATGCTGGGTACGTATCAGTATGGTATCAATAAGGTATCGAGTAAAGTATGTGAACATATTGAAACTATGCTGTATAGGAGAAGAAAGATCTGGTGACACACATATCAGTTACTACCTCACAATGTGAGGATTCAAAACCAGATGACGTGAATTTTGATCTTTCTCAAACTGGAACCCGCATTCCCACCTAGTATTGCGTCATCAACTAACAAGGAAACATTTGAATGTTGGATGTGGTTTAATTGTTGTACATTTACCAGAGAATGTTACAGGTAGAGGGAGAGTATGTCTACTGCCAAGTATTGCAACAATAGGTCGCGGTCAAGGTGTTGGAGTATGTGACAAGGATAGGGAGGGGTGCAGGGCTGAAAGAGGTTTATGTGATCGGCAGGAGAATGGATGATGGAATATTTTACTGGGATACGGAGGGTTGTGGAAGCAGGAGTCTGTTTTCCAGATAAGGAGAGTTGTCGACGCTGGACATGGTTAAAGAAATAAGGAGTGTGCAGGGGCTGGACGGGTTTAAAGGAATACAGATTCGAGGTTGGTCCTGAAAAAAATGTTACAGGGATAGGGAGGAGTGCAGTATCTGGAGGAGGTACCAGGGTGAGGGAAGGACGTAGGTTCTGGAGACTCTTAACGGTACAGGTCTTCAGAGTAGTTTCTGGAAAATGTTACAGGGATATGAAGGGGTGTAGGTGGGTAGCATGTTACAGAAAAGCGAAGAGGTGTAGGTGCTGGAGAATCTTACCCAGATAACGATGTCTTTTAGACTGGACAGTGTTACAGCAATAAAGGGTGGACAGGTTTAATAAGGACATTTTAAACTGATAGAGAGTGGAGATGATCTTTGAGAATTTTAGGGGATAGGGATGAGTGCAGGAGTTGGAGGACGTATCGGGGTAGGAAAAGCTGTAGGCTCTGGAGAAAGTTATAGAGATAACGAAGGGTAAAATTTCTGGAGGAAAATACAGTGGTAGGGAGTGCTGTCGTTGCTGGAGAATGTTACGAGTATCACAATTGGGTGTCGGTGAGGGAAAATGTTTCAGAGAGAGAGGAGTTAAGCTGCTGGATAATATTTCAGGGATATTGAGTCTGTGTAAGTACTAGAAAATGTTACAGCGAAAGGGAGTGTGTGTAGATGCTGTCGAATGTTGCAAGGATATGAAGGGATATAGAGGCTGGGGAATACCGACAGGGATTGGGAGTCAGTGCTGCAGCGATATAACGGGGTGTAGGTGCTGGAAAATAACAAAGGGATGAGGAGTGGTTGTCAGTGTTGGGGATTGTTACAGGGATAGCGTGAGTGTCATTGCTGGAGAATGATATAAGGACAGGGAGTGGGTGCAGTTGCTGAAGAAATCTATACGAATGCAGAGGGTTGTCGGTGGTTGAGAACTTTACAGTGTTAGGGAGAGTTGGAGATCCTGGAGAATGTCACAGAGAAAGTGAGTGTGGTTGGTTTTGGGAAATATTCTGGGAAGAGGGAATGGGTGCAAATGCTGGAAAATATTACAGGAAGAAGGAGGGTGTCAATGATGCAGAAAGGTACAGGGATAGAGCGTGTATGTAGCTGCTGAAGAATTGTATAGCAATAGGGAGTGTCAGTAGGTGCTGGAGAATGTTACAGCAATCGTGTTACAGCAATAGTGAGTGGGCGTAGGTTCTCGAGACTGTTACAAGGATAGGAAGGCGTGTAGGTGCTTGGGAATCACGACAGGGATGGGAAGTGGGTGTCAGTGCTGGAGAATGTTGCTGGGATAGGGTCTGAGTGTCGGTGCTATAGAATTTTGCAGGAATAGGGAGTGGGTGCCGGTGCTGGAGAACACTATAGTGATTCAGAGGCTTTAGGTGCTGGGGAATGTTACAGGGATAGGAAGGGTTGGAGGTTCGGGAGAATGTCACAGAGAAAGTGATGAGTGTATGTTTTGGGAAATCATACAGGAATCGGGAGTGGGTGTAGATGCTGGAAAATGTTTCAGGGACAGGTAGGGCAGAAGTGCTGCAGAAATGTTTAGGGAAAGGGAGGTATGTGGAAGCTGGAGAATGTTACAGGACAGAGAGTTGTGCAGATGTTATAGTAAGTTATACGTGTAGGGAAGCATATAGGGGTTGGAGAATATTATAGGTGGAGGGAAGGGCTGTCAAATATTACAGGCATCCTTAGCGGGGTAGGTGGTGGAGAATGTAACAGGGAAAGAGAGTGTGTATGTAGGCGATGGAGAATGTGACAGGGACAGAGAGTAAGTTTAAGTGTTGGAAAATGTGACAAGGAGAGGGAAAATGATACAGGGATAGAGAGCAGAGCCGATGGTACAGATGGTGACAGGCATGGGGAATTCTGTTGGCGCTCGTGAATGTTACTTGAATAGACAGTTGTATCGGGGCAACAGAATGTTACTTGGATAGCGTGTGTGTAGGGTCTGGCGAATGTTACAGGAATCGGGAATGGGTGCAAGTGCTGGGGAATGTAACAGAGATAGGGAGGTAAGCAGGTGCTGGAGACAGTTGCAGGGATATTGAGGGTGAGGGTGTCAGAGTGTGTTATAGGTGCAAGGAAGGAATTCGGCGATGGAAAACTTTGCAGGTATGGAGAGGGGTGTAGCCGCTTTAGAATGTCACGGGATAGGGAGTAGGTGAAGCGATTGGACAATGTTACAGGGATAGCGAGCGATATAGATGCTGGAGAAAATCACAAGGATAGGAAGTGTGTGTAGGCCCTGGAGCATATACCGGAATAGGCAGTGGGTGTATGTGTTGGAGAAAACCATAGGGATATAGACGACTGCAGTTGCTGGATAATGGTTTAGGGATTGAGTATAGGTACTGGAGAATGTTACAGGGATAAGCAGAGATGTAGTTTCCAGGCAATGGTAAAGCGGTATGGAGGTCTGCTGGTGCTGGGCAATGTTAAACGGATAGGGAGGGGTGTAGGCCCTGGCGAATTCTTCATGATTAGCGAGTGGGTGGAGGGCTCTGAGATGTTCCATAGATTGTGAGTGATGAGTGTCCTGGTGAATGTGGCAGGGATCAGGGGTGGTGCAGGTGCTGTAGAATGTTACAGGGCTAGGGTGAGGTTTCAGGGGCCAGAGAAGCTTACAGGGATGGAGAGTGGGTGTAGGTACTGGAGAATGTTACAGAGATAGGGAGTGGTATAGGTGCCAGAGAATGGAAAAGTTGTAAGGAAGGCTGTCGGTGCTTGGCAATGGTAAATGATGGGGAGGAGCGCCAGTCCTGGTGAATGTTACAAGGATAGTGATTGTCTGGCTCTGAGATGTTACATAAGTTGGGAGTGGTGAGGGTCTTGGTGAATGTGACAGCGATCAGGAGGGGTGTAGCTGCCGGAGAATATTACGAAGATAGCGTGTGGATGAAGGTGCTGGACAATTTTACAGGATGAGGTTGTAGTCGTACTGGTTGGAGAATTTACAGGGGGAGGAAGAGGGTTAGTTTCTCGAGGATGTTACGCGGGGAGACAGTGGTTGTCGGTGCTGGGGTATGTGTGTGGAGCTGTTACAGTGATATGGAAAAGGGTGGGCCCTGAGGGAATGATACGGGGATATGGAGCGGTGCAGGTGCTGGAGAGTTTTACAGGTCAAGTAAAGATGTGTAGATACTGGTGAATGTTACAGTAATACAGAGTGGTGTATGTGCCAAAGAATGTTATTTAGGCAGTGAGGTGTGTCGATGCTGCAGTATGTTATTGAGATAGCAACGTGTGCAGGTGCTGGAAAAGGGTGCAGGGATAGAGTGGAACAGTTGATGAAGAAGTTTACAGGGATCGGGCGGGTGTCGGTGTTGGAGAATGTTTCAGTGACGGAGAGTAGTTGAAGGAGCTGGAAAATGTTAAAGCAATAAGGAGTAGGTGTACAGTTTGGAGGTCTTACAGGAACAGGGAGTAGTGCAGGCGTTGAAGAAGTTTACAGGGATCAGAAGGGGAGGAGAACGTGATAAGAATAGGGAGGTGTGTAGATACTGGAAAATGTTACAGCGGTTGTGAGGTGTGTTAGTGGTGAATAATGATACAGAGACAGGGTGTTGAACTGCAGTGACAGGCACAGAGATTGAGTCACAGAGTCATAGAGATGTACAGCATGGAAACAGACCCTTCGGTCCAATCCGCCCATTCCGACCAGATACCCCAACCCAATCTTGTCCCACCTGCCAGAATCCTGCCCATATCTCTCCAAACCCTTCCTATTCATATACCCATCCAAATGCCTTTTAAATGTTGCAATCGTACCAGCGTCCACCACTTCCTCTGGCAGCTCATTCCATACACGTACCACCCTTTTTTGTGAAAAGTTGCCCTCTCTTTTATATCTTTCCCGCTCAACCTAATGCTATGCCCTCTAGTTCGGGACTCCACGACGCCAGGGAAAAGACTTTGTCTATTTATCCTATCCATGCCCATCATGATTTTGTGAAACTCTATCAGGTCACCCCTCAACCTTCGACGCTCCAGGGAAAACAGCCCTAGCCTGTTCAACCCCTCCCTATAGCTGAAATCCTCCAACCCTGGCAACAAGCTTCTAAATCTTTTCTGAACCCTTTCAAGTTTCACAACATATTTCCGATGTTAAGGAGAACAGAATTGCGTGCAATATTCCAACAGTGGCCGAACCAATATCCTGTACAGCCGCAACATGACCACCCAACACCTGGAATCAGCACTCTGTCCAATAAAAGAAAGCCTACCAAACGCCTTCTTCATTATTCTATCTACCTGCGACTCCACTTTCAAGGAGGTAAGAACATACACTCCAAAGTCGCTTTGTTCAGTCACAAACCCTCGGACCTTATTATTAAATGTCTAAGTCCTGCTCACATTTCCTTTCCCAAAATGCAGCATCTCGCATTTGCCTGAATTAAATTCCATCCCTTTGGCCCATCTGGTCAACATCCTGTTGTAACCTGAGATAGATTTCTTCGCTGTCCCAGACACCTCCAAGTTTTGTGTCATCTGCAAACTCACTAACTTCCTCTTCTGCTTGCATCCAAATTATTTATGTAAATGACAAGCGGTAGGACCGAGAACTGATCCTTGCGGCACTCCATTGGTCACATGTCTCCAGTCTGATAAACAAGCGTCCACCACCACCTTCTCTCTTCTATCTTTGACCCAGTTATGTATCCACGTGGCTATTTCTCCCTGTATTCCGTGAGATCTAACCTTGCTAACCAGTCTCCCAGAGGAACATTTTCGAACGCCTTCCTGAAGTCCATCTCGATCACATCTACCACTCTGACCCCATCAATCTCTTTATTACTTCTTCAAATTGTTAAATCAAGTTTGTTAGACATGATTCCTCACGCTCAAAGCCATGTTGACTATCCCTAATCAGTCTTTGCCTTTCCAAATACATGTGCATCTTATCCCTCAGGATTCTTGGCCACCAACGACGTTAGGTTCACTGGTCTATAGTTCTCTGGATTGTCCGTACCACACTTCTTAAACAGTGGCACCACGTTAGCCAACCCCACGTCTTCCGACACATCACCTGTGACTATTGATGATACACATATCTCAGCAAGAGGCCCAGCAATGACTTTCTACCTTCCCACAGGGTTCTAGGGTACACAGGATCTAGTCCTGTGGATTTATACACCGTTTTGCGATTCAAGACATCCAGCACTCCATCCTCTGTAAAATATGTATATTTTGCAAGGTGTCACCATTTATTTTCCTACATTGTAGATCTTCCCTATCCTTTCCCAACATAAATGCTGAAGCAAACTACTCATTTAGGATCTCCCCCATTTTCTGAGGCTACACACAATGGCCGCCTTGCTGACCTTTGAGGGGCTCTATTCTCTCCCTAGCTACCATTTTGTCCTTAATATATCTGTAAAATACGTTTGAATACTCCTTAATTCTATTTGCCAAAGCTAAGTCATGTACCCTTTTAGCCCTCCTGATTTCCCTCTTAAACCTAATACTACTGCGTTTAAACTCTTCTAAGGATTCACTTGATCTATCCTGTCTAAACCTTACATATACTTCCTTCTTTTTCTGAACCAAACCATCAATTTCTTTAGTTACCCAGCATTCCTTATACCTACCAACCTTTCCTTTCACCGTAACAGGAATATACTTTCTCAGTATTCTCGTTATCTCATTCCTGACGGCTTCCCATTTTTCAGCCATCCCTTGAATGTATTTCCAGGAATATCCTCCCACAGCACAGCTGTAATGTGATCTCTTTTCAAAAACGCCTCTGCGCTTCCTCACTTGCATAATCTTCGATCCTTCCTGTAGCATTTGTATCCTGGAACATTAAGCTGCAAGTCTTGCTCATTCCTGAGCTATGTTTCTGTAATTGCGGTGATATCCCAGTCCCATGTTCTTAACCATACCCTGAGTTCATCTGCCTTCCCCGTTAGGTCCCTTGCATTGACATAAATGCAATTTAATTTATTAGTCCGAAGTTATCCCTGCCTGCCCTGACTCTTTGATTCGCGTCTGTTCTCAACTGTCTCAGATTGATCTCTTTACTCATTATCTCCCTGGATCCACCCTCAACCCCACCCCCCCACCACCCACCCTTACTAGTTTGAATCCTCCTGATCAGGTCTCGCGAATTTCCCTGCCAGTACATTCGACATCTTTCAATTTAGGTGCAATTCATCCTTCTTGTACAGTTCAAATCTACCCCAAAAGTTATTGCAATGACCCAAAAATGTCAATCCTTCTCGCATACACCAGCTTCTCAGCCATGCATTCATCTACTCGATCCGCCTACTCCTGTCCTCACAAGCTCGGAAGTAGGTACTGAGTAATTTTGCACGGATAGGGAGTGTTGTCGGTTCTGGATAATTTAACAGGGAAGTCGTGGTGTGTACTTTTGAAACAATGTGACAGGGATTGGGAGTTGCTGTAGGTGATGAAAAGTTTTACAGGGACAAGACTTCCTTGAAAGTGCTGGACACATTTTACAGAGATAGGGATTGCGCGAAGAGGCTGGAGATGTTACAGGGATTGGATCGTGTATAGGTGCTGGTGACTGTTGGAGGGATGTGGAGGTGTTCCGAAGCTGGACAGTATTAAAGAGATAGGGAATGCATATAAGGGATGGATGGAGAATGTTACACGAACAGGGACTGCATGGTAGTGCTGGAGAAAGTTACCGGAAATGCGAGGGGTTTAGGGTCTGGAGAAGTTTCCGGGGATAGGGATGGTTGCAAGTGATTGAGAATGTCACAGGATAGGGAGGACGTGTAGGTTTTGAAGAATGTTACACCAATAATTAATGGTGTAGTTGCTGGAGAATTTTACAGAAATAATACGTGTGTAGGAACATGAGACGATTGAAGCTATGAGGACAAGTGAAGGTGCTGTAGAATGTTACAGGGTTAGGGACTGGTATAGGTGCTGGAGAATGTTACAGGAACATGGATTTGGACTAGTTATATGAAATGAGTATTGTGCATTTTCTGGTGAATGTTACTGGGATAGGTATGAGAGTAGGTGCTGGCAAATGTTACAGGAATACAGAGTGGGTAAACGAGATGGCCAATTTTACAGGATACGCGAGTAGTTGTACTGGTTGAAAATTTAATGGGGTAGGGAGTCAATTAGTTGTTCGATTACGTTACATGGATAAGCATTGTGTGAAGGCCTGGAGAAGGTTACACTAACAGAGTGTGGTGAAGAATATTACTGTGATAGGGAGGAGTGTAGGTGCTTCAGAGAGTTACAGGAATACGGAGGGATGTAGGTGCTCGAAAAAAGCTGCAGGGATCGAGAGCAGTGAAGGTGGTGTTGACATGTCCAGGAACCGAGAGGGGTGTAGGTGTTTGAGCATGTTACAGTGACAGGGAGTGCGTGAAGGTGCTGGTCAATTTACATCAGTAATGAATGGTTGCACGGTTTGGAGATCTTACTCTTATAGAGACTGGTAGAGACGTTTACAGGGATGGGGAAGGCTGGAGGAGTTGGATAAAGTGACAGTGGATAGGGAGTGGTATTGTTGCTGGCGAAGGTGACAGGGTCAGTGAGGTGCGTAGATGCTGGAGAATGTTAGATGGACAGGGATCAGTGTTGATGCTGGAGAATGTTGCAGGGATACGGGGTGGGAGTAGGTGCAGGAGAATGTTACATGGATCGTGAAAGATGTTGGTGATGCAGAATATGACAGAGAAGTGGTGAGGTGTACGTGCTGGACAAGGGCAACAATATGCGGAGTTACTGGACTTGCAGAATATTATCACAGGGGCAAGGAGTGCGTAATGGTGCTGGAAAACGTTACTGGAAAAGGGGGTGAACGTAAAGGATAGAAATTTAACAGGGATATGGAGGCGTGTATTTGATGGAGAAGGTTACAGTGAAACCAAGAGGTGTCGGTGCGAGAGAATGTTACGGAACAGAGAAAGAGTGTTGGATGTTCAGAATGTTACAGGGAAAGGGAGGGGTGTCGGTGCTCGATAGAAGGCACCGGGATGGGGCATAAGTGGAGGTCTTTGATAAAGTGGCAGATTAGGGAAGGGTGAAGGTGGTGAAAAGGGTTATCGGGACAGTGAGGTGTGCAAGTGTTGGACAATTTTGCGGGATAAAGGAGTTAGTGTAAAGTCTGGAGACATTACTTTTGATATGGAGTTTTATAGGAGCTGGAGAGTCTTACAGGGTTAAAGAGAAGTACAGGTGTTGGAGGGTGTTACAGGGATAGACAATGGGTGAACGTGCTGGACAATGTTACAGGGATAGGCAGTGGTTGTACGGATTGAAATGTGGAATGAATAGGGAGGAGATAAGGTGCTGGAGAATGTTGAATGGATAGGGAAGGGTTCACGTGGAGAACAATATAGGGAGCTGAGTAGGTGCTGCAGAATATTACAACGATAGGGAAGTGTGTGATGTAGGTGGTGGAGATGATAACAGGGATCGGGAGATGTGTTGGTGTTGTAGAATGTGACGAATAGGGAGAGATGGATGTGCTGGAGAATGTTACAGTGATAGTGAGGGGAGATTGTTCTGGAGAATATCACAGGAATTTGGAACATTGTTGGTGTTGTAGAATGTCACATGGAAAGGAAAAGGTGGTGGCGCTGGGGAATGTTACAGCAACAGTGAGTGGGTGAAGCTCCTGGAGAACGTCACAGGTAAAGGGATCGGTTGAGGTGTTGGAGAAAGATTCACAAATAGGGGGTGAGGTGAGACGGAGCTGAACAGGATTGCAGGCATAGGGAGTGGCTGCATGTGATGGAGAATGTCACAGACACGGCAGCGTGTTTGGATGCGAGAGAATGTTGTCGGGATTGGTAATGTGTGCAGTTGCTGAAGAACGTTATAGGGATAGGGAGTGGGTGAATGTTCTTGAGAATGTTGTAGAAATAGGCAGCAGTGTAGTTGCTGGAGAATGTCACAAGAATATGGAGTGATGAACGTGCTGTGCAATGTTACAAGGATAGAGAGAGATTTAGTTGCGGTAGAGTTTTGTGGAAGAATATGGAATGACTGTATGGTTTGGAGATGTCAAATATTAACGGTGTGGTGTCGGTGCTGCTGAAAGTTGCAGTTATAGAGGGCGTATCGATGCTGAAGAATGTTACAGGCAGGGGGTCGGTGAAGGTGTTAGACAGTGTTAAAGCAATCGGCAGTAGTTGTACAGTTTACTGATCTTACAGGAATAGTGGGTGATGCAATTTGGCTACTTGTTTACAGGGATAAGGGTGGATTACGTGTTGGAGAACGCGACCGGAATAAGGTGAGGTAGCGGGGCTGGCGAATGTTCCTGTTATAACAAGGAGGAGAGGTGCTGGAGAATGCAACATGGATATGGAGAAATGATGTCGCTGAATAATGTTACATGGATAAGGAGAGATGAAGCTGTTGGAGAATGTAAAAGTGATAAGAAAAGTGTGTAGGTTCTGGAGAATGGTACCGCAATAAGGTGATGTGTAGATTCTGGAAAAAGTAGCAGGGATCGGGAATGGTAGGAGATGCAGGAGAATGTTCCAGGGAAAAGGAATGTGTGTACGTCCTGGACAATGTTACAGAGATGGGCGGGGTTGCTGTAGAATGTTAGAGGCAGTGGGATGCATGTTGGTGCAGCAGAATGATACAGGGCGAAGGTGCGTAACAAATTAACAGGGATAGTGGGTCGCTGGAGGGGCGGGAGGTGTTACATGAAAAGGGAGGGATGCAGGTATTGGAGAATGTTACAGGGAAATGGTTAGGTGTAAGTTCTCGAGAAGATTACAGGAATGGGGCGGGATGGAGGTGCTGCAGAATGTCACAGTGAGTGGGAGAAGTGCAGGTGCTGGAGAATGTGACAGACAGGGGAAGGCTGTCGTGGCTGGGGAAGGTTACAAGGATTGGGAGAGGGTGTTTGGTGCTGGAGAACGTTTCATAGAGAGGGAGCGTTGCACGTGTAAGAGAATGATCATGGATAGAGGATGAGGTATGTCCGGGTTGGAACGAATTACAGGAGCAGGAAGTGGCTGGAGGCGCTGGTGAATGATCCAGTGATCGGTGTGGGTAGATGCAGCAGAATGTTACAGGAAAATGGAGTGCATGTACCTGCCAGAAAATGTTGCAGGAATATGGAGTGGGTGTCAGTGTGATGTATTTTACAACGATAAGCAGCAGTGTAGGTGATGGAGAATAGTACAGGGATATGGTCTGGTTTAGGTGCTGCACAATGTTGCATGAGTAGGAAGACCTTTGGTTTGGCAGAATTTCGCAGTAATTTGGAGTGTGTGCCGGGTTCAGTGATGTGAAATGGATACAGTGTGGTATAGATGCTGGTAAATGTTACAGCTATAGTCGGGGTGTAGATGGTGGACAATTTCACAGTGACAGGGAGCAAGTGAAGGAGCTAGAGAATGTACAGCAATAGGAAGTTGTTGCACGGTTTGGAGATCTTACAGGAAAAAACGTGTGGTACAGGTGCTGGAGAAGTTATTAGGGATCGGGGAGAGTTTAGGAGTCAACGAACGTTCCCGGACAAGGTGAGGTGGCGGGGCTGGAGAAGGTTACAGGGATAGTAACGGCTGGAGGTGCTGGAGAATCTTTCAGGGACAGCGAGTGCGTGTAGATGCTGGAGATTCTTATTGTGATTGAGAGTGTGCTTCGGAGCTGGAGAATGTTACAGGACTACGAAAACTTGGGCGTGATTGTGAATTCCCAGGTACAGGGAGTATGTACCAGGGCTGAAGAGCTTTACATGAATATGGAGTGCATGTAGGGGCTAGTACATTTGGAAATAAGGAGTGGGTGGATTTTCTTGACAATGTTCCAGGGCGAGCGAGGATTGACAGAGCTGGAGAAGCTCACATAGATTGTGAGGGTGTAGGTGCTGGAGAGTTCGTAGGATAGGGCGGATGTGAAGGGGCTGGAGAATATCTCGAGATAGGCATTGGCGTAGGTGCCGCAGAATGTTTCTGGGGTAGTGTGGGCGGTCGGGGCTGGAGAAGGTCACCGCGAGTTGTGGGGGAATAGTTGTTGGAGAAGCTGACAGGCCAGCGAGTGCGAAAGGGACTGGATAAAGTTACACTTTAGGGATGGAGTGAAGTTGTTGGAGAATATCACGGACAGTCAGTTACAGGGAATCGGAGATGTGTCCATGCTGGTGCAAATCACAGGGATAGGGAGTGTGTTTTGGTACTGGAGAATTGTACAAGGAGAGAGAGTGGGCATGTTTGCCAGAGGATGTTGCAGGGATAGACGGTGGGCCCAGGTGCAGGGGAAGGATACTTGAACAGGGTGTGGGTGTGGATGATGGATAATGTTAATAATACAAAGATTTGTAGGTACTGGAGAATGTGGGATGGAAAGAGAGTGGAAGTAGTTTAGGAAATTGTTATAGGGATATGAAGAGAATTCGGTGCTGGATAATGTGACAGGGAAATATTGGGCTGTACTTGCTGGACAAGGTTACACGGATTGGGAGTGAGGGTTGTTGCTGAAAAATGCTGCCGAGGCATGGATTGTTTCAAGGTGCTGGACAAGTTACTGGGATAGGGATTTGTTGCAGTATTCGAGATGTTACAGGGATAGCAAGGGTTTTAGGCATTGGAGAATCTTACAGGGAAACGGCTGGATGGACGTGCTGGAGGATGTTACGGGGAAAGGTAATGGTTGCAGTTGCTGGAGAATTTTAAAGAGTTATGAAGGAACATTGCTGCTGGTGAATGTTTCAGGGATTCTGGAGTAGTTTTAGGTGCAGGAGAATATTACAGAGATAGGGTCGTGTGCCGGTGCTGAAGAATGTTACAGGGAAAGGGAGGGGGTAGGTACCGGTGAATGTTTCAGGGATGTGGAGTGGTTAGGTGCTGGAGAATGTCGCAGGATTTTGAGGAGGTGTAGGGGCTGGAGAATTTTACAAGGATTGCGTGGGGAATACGCTTCGGGGAAGGCTACAGCGGTGGAAATGTTGGAGAAACTGACAGGGAGAGTCAGTGTGTTTGGGTGCTACAGAAGACAACAGGGCTATGGAGTGGGTGCAGGTTTTTCAGAATGTTCCAGGGATCGGGACTCGTGTAGTCGCTGGAGCATGCTGCACGAATAGGGATTGGTTGTAATTGCTAGAGAGTGTTACAGGTCTAGCGAGTGGGTGTACGTGCTGGAGAATATGGTTATGGTAGTGATTTGGTGCAGGTGCTTCACAATGTGATAGGTATAGTGAGTGGCTGTGGGTGCTGAAGAACATTACAGCGATAGGCAATGGTTTCAGGTGCTGGAGAAGGTTCAGGAATTAAGAGTGGTTATAGGTGCTGAAAAATGTTACAGGATAGGGTGGGATTCAGGTGCTGGAGAGTGCGACATGAACATAGAGCGGGTGTTGGCACTTCAGAATGTTTATGGAGTAGAGATTGGGTGCACGTGTTGAGGAATGAGACATGGGCGGAGAGCGGGTGTCGGTACTTGAGAATGCTTCAGGTACAGGTAGTGGGTGTAGGTGTTCGAAAATGTATCAGGGATAGTGAAGTGTGCAGGTGCTGGATATTGTGACATGGAGAGGAGTTTGGTGTTCGTGCTGGAGAATGTTACAGTGATAAGGAGTGGATGTAGGTGCTCAACAACGTTACACTTAAATGGAGGAGTGTCGGTGTAGGAGAATGTAACATGGCCACGTATTGGGTGTAGGTGCTGGAGAATTTCACAGGAGTAGGGATTAGTGTAGGGGCTGGCGAAAGTTATAGGTATAGGAATTGGGCGTAGGCATTGGATAATGCTACAGCAATAGGCAGCAGAGCAGGTGCTGGAGAATTTTCCATAGAGTTCTGTAGGGGCAGGGCGTTGTTACACGGATAGAGGGAGGTGAAGGTGCGCCAGAGTTTTATAGAAATGTAGAGTGAGTGTAGAGGTTGGAGACGTTAAATGTACACGGAATACTGTAGGTGCTGGTGGATATTCCAGGTATGGGGAAGTGTAGATGCCAGAGAATGTCACTGTGACAGGAAGTAGGTGAAGGTGCCAGACAATGTGATACCAATAGAGAGTGGTACGGTTGGAGATCGAGCATGAATATTGAATGGTGCAGGTGGGGATGTGCACAGGTTTTGAAGTAAGTGACCGGGATAAGATGATATCACGGGGCTGGAGAAGGTTACAAGGATATCAAGGGGTGGATGTGCCGGAGAATGTTACATGGGTAGCAAGTTGCACAGATGCTGGACAATGTAAAATGGACAAGGGGTGTGTGTTGGTACAGCGATAGGGAGATTTGTACGTTCTGGAAAACGGACAGGTATCTGACATGTAAGTAGGTGTTTGACATAGTTACACGGGGAGGGCGGAATCAGTTTCCCTGTATTGCAGGAATAGGGAGTGTGTGTCCATCCTGGATAATGTTACAGAGATAGTGCTAGGGTTGTTGTTGGAAACTGCACGAGGGACAGGGACGTTTGTTGCTGTTGCAGAATGTTTTCCGGAGAAGAAATGGGTGAGGGTGTGTAAAAAAACAAGGAAATGTGCATGCTTATAGGGCCTGGAGATGTTACATGGATAGGGCGTGGTGGAAGTCCTGGGGAAGTTGAAGGAATGGGGAGGGGTGTAGTTGCCGCAGAATTGCAGAGTTGCAGCTTTTAGAGAATGTGACTGGAAGAGGGAGGGTGTCGTGGTTGGAGAAGGTTACAAGGATAGGGAGTGGGTGTGGATGCTGGAGAATGTTTCAAGGAGAGGGAGCGGTGTAGATGCCAGAGAATAATTATGTGTAGAATACGGGGTGCGTCGACGCTGAACAGAATAACACGAATAGGCTGTGACTATCCGTGCTGGAGATGGATGTGGTGTTCGCACAGGTGCTGGAGAACATTACAGGGATAGGGAGTGGGGAAATGGTTCTTCAGAATGTTACAGGAAAAGGGACTGAGTGCAGTTGCTGGAAAAGTTTGGAGAGATAGGACGTGTGTAAAGGTCCTGGCAATGTGACAGGACGAGGGCGTCTGTTTTGCTGCTGGAAACGTTGTAGGAATATGGAGTGATGTAGGTGTTAGATAATGTGACAAGGATATGGAAGAGTGCAGGTGGATGAGAAGGTTGCAAAGGTCGGGATCGGATGCAGGGGTTTAAGATTGTTGCAGGAGTAAGGAGTGGGTGATGGTGCTTGAGAATGGTCCAAGGATTGCTCGTGGGTGTAGTTGTTGGAGAATTTTGCAGGGGTCGGGAGTAGCTTTCGGTGCTAGAGCACGGGAGAGGGACAGCTGATCATTGTGGGTGCTTGAGAATCTTACAGAAATATGGAGTGGGTGAAGGTGTTGGAGAATGCAACAGGGATAGAGAGTGTGTGTTGGTGCTAGAGAAGTTTACAAAGATAGGGATTAGGTTACAGGTGTTGGAGAATGTTCCAGGAATAATGGGTCAGCGCAGCGGTTGCAGAGGATTACAGTGACAGGGTTTGGGTGTAGGTATTGGAGAGTGTGGCAGAGATGGGGAGCTCTGAACGGGTTGGAGAATGTTACAGAAATAGTGTGAGGGTGTAGATGCTGGGGAAAACTACAGCGATACAGAAATGTGCAGGTTCTGGAGAATGGTACGTGGATGGGGATAGGTGCTGGATAATGCTACAGGGGAAGGTAGGAGTTGTAGGTTCTGGACAATGTAACGGGAAGAGTGAGAGGGAGTAGAGGCTTGCGAAGCTATAGGGATATGGCGGTTTATAGGTGTTCGAGAATTTTACAGGGATTAGGTGTATCGGTAGATGAGAAGTTTAGAGTGACAGAGAGTTCGTGTTTCTGCTTGAGAATGTTACAACGATAGGGAGTGTGTGCAGTTACTGCAGAATGTTACAGGGATAGGGACTTGGTCGTGGTGCTGAGGAAGTTAGGAGAAAGTGAGGACTGCAGATGCTGGAGATCAGAGCTGAAAAATGTGTTGCTGCAAAAGCGCAGCAGGTCATGCAGCATCCAAGGAGCAGGAGAATCGACGAAAGAGGAAGGTGTGCCAAGCAGGCTAGGATAAAAGGTAGGGAGGAGAGACTTGGGGGAGGGGCGTTGGGCATGCGATAGGTGGAAAGAGGTTAAGGTGAGGGTGATAGGCCGGAGAGGGGGTGGGGCGGAGAGGTCGGGAAGAAGATTGCAAGTCAAAAAGGCGGTGCTGAGTGCGAGGGTTGGGACCGAGATAAGGTGGGGGGGAGGGGAAATGAGGAAGCTGGAGAAATCTGCATTCATCCCTTGTGGTTGGAGGGTTCCAACGCGGAAGATGAGGCGCTCTTCCTCCAGCATCCAAAGAGCAGGAGAATCGACGTTTCGGGCATAAACCCTTCTTCAGGAAAGAGGAAGAACGCCTCATCTTCACCGGAATACGGAGTGGGTACAGGTGCTGGAGAATGTGACTGGAAAAGGAGTGGGTGTTGTGCTTGAGAATGTTACAGGCATAGGGAGTGGGTGTTGGGAATGCAGAATAGTACAGGGATGGGGAGTGTGTGCAAGTGCTGGAGAATCGTACTGTGATATGGAAGGGTGAAGATGCTGCAGAATGCGACATGGATAGGGAATGGGGTCGGTGCTGGAGAATGTTACAGGAATACGGGGGTGCGAAAGGGCTGGAGAATGTTTCTGTAAGTGGGAGTGTTTGTCCGTGCTGGACATAACTACAGGGATGCAGAGCGCTGCAGGTTCTCGAGATTTTTTACAGGGATAGGGATGAATGTAGATGCCGGAGAGTTTTACAGAGACAGGGAGCAGGTTATGCTCTGGAGAATGTTACAGTGATAGGGACGGTCGTTAGTGCATGACAATAATATCAGGATAAGGGGTGAGTGTAAGTGCTGGAGAATGTTACAGGTACAGGGAGCCAATGAAGGTTCTGGACAATAGTATAAGAAAATTGGCATGGTTGTCGGGGCTGGAGTTGTTACAGGGACATGGAGGGTTTTAGGTGCGAGAGAATATTGCAGGGATTGGGAGGTGTGTAGATATATGAGAAGGTTGGAAATATAGTGAGCCGGTGCAGGTGCTCGAGAATGTGACAGGAATAGTGAGTGCGTGTATATGCTGAAGAATGTCACAGAAACAGGGAGTGGGTGTAGGTGTTGGACAGTGCGACCGTGACAGGGATTTGGTCTAGGTGCTTGAGAATATTATAAGGATAGGTCGTGTGTGCAGCTGCTGGAGATGGTTGCAGCTAAAACGAGTGGATGTGTGTGCTGGAGAATGCTACAGGAATTGTGCGGGGTATAGTTTATGGAGCATGTGGCAGGGATACGGGACGGTGTGGGTGCTGGAGAATGTTACAGGAATTGTGCGGGGTATAGTTTATGGAGCATGTGGCAGGGATACGGGACGGTGTGGGTGCTGGAGAATGTTACAGGAATTGTGCGGGGTATAGTTTATGGAGCATGAGGCAGGGATAGGGGACGGTGTGGGTGCTGGAGAATGTTACAGGAATTGTGCGGGGTATAGTTTATGGAGCATGTGGCAGGGATACGGGACGGTGTGGGTGCTGGAGAATGTTACAGGAATTGTGCGGGGTATAGTTTATGGAGCATGAGGCAGGGATAAGGGACGGTGTGGGTGCTGGAGAATGTTACAGGAATTGTGCGGGGTATAGTTTATGGAGCATGTGGCAGGGATAAGGGACGGTGTGGGTGCTGGAGAATGTTACAGGAATTGTGCGGGGTATAGTTTATGGAGCATGTGGCAGGGATACGGGACGGTGTGGGTGCTGGAGAATGTTACAGGAATTGTGCGGGGTATAGTTTATGGAGCATGAGGCAGGGATAGGGGACGGTGTGGGTGCTGGAGAATGTTACAAAGATAAAGAGTGGGTGTCGTTGCTGGACATTCTTTATCGCGATGGGGAGCGGGGGAAGGTGCTGGACAATGTTACAGGAATAAGGAGTGGGTGTAATGGTTGAATATGTTAACGGGATAAGGAGGGACGTAGGCGCTGGAAAATGATACAGGGATGGGGATACCGGTGTTTGAGAAAGTCACCGGAATAGGTTTTGTGTGTATGTGCATGATAGTGTTACGAGGTATTGACTGGGTGTACGTGGTGGAGAACGTGACATGGATAGGAGTGTGTGTAGGTGCTGGAGAATGTTACAGGGTTGGGGGTGGATGTGCCGTTGCATGGGTTTACACGGATAAGCAGTCGATGCTGTTCCTGGACATCGTTACAGGATATGAAGGGGGCCGGTGCTGGAATCGTTTTCAGGGAAAGGAACGCTTGTCAGGGCTGGCAAAGGTTACACGGATCGTGAGAGCATTTACGTCCTGAAGAATGTGACATACGGAGGTCAAAATGCAGGAGCTAGGGAATGTATCAGTGACAGGGAGTGAAGTAGGCGCAGTAGGATGTTAAAGAGGTAGAGAGGGTTGAATGTGCTGGAGAATGTTCGAGGTATCGGAAATGGATTAGGTATTGCTACATTTTACATGCTTAAGGAGGGATGTCGGTGACGGAGAATGCTACAGGGACAGAGAGTGGTGTTGGTACTGGACAATATTACAAGGATAGGAACGAGTGTAGATACTGGAGAATGATACAGCGTTGGAAGAGGTGCATGTGCTATACAATATTCCATGAGTTGTGGGATGTAGGTACTGAAGAATGTTACCTCAGGGTGGGCGGGGGGGGGGGGAAGGTGTTTAATTATTTGAAAATTTTATAGGGATAGGGATTGCCTGTAGTTGCCTGAGAATGTTACAGGGTTAGGGATTTGGTGTGGGTGCAGGAGAAGGTTACAGAGGCAGGGAGAGTGTGTAGGTGCTGGACAATGTTTGAAGGATAGGGATGGGTTTTGGTGCTGGCGAATATTAAATGGATAGGTAATGGTTGCAGTTGCTGAAGTAGATTACAGAGATAGGGAGATTTGAACGGACTGGACGAAATACAACATGGAATTGAATGTGGAGCATTTTACTGACAGAAGTATGGAACACGGAAGGTGGTGATGACAGAAGTTTGGAAGAGTGCAAATTTTTGCCAAAGAGGATACAGTTGTGCTTTTGCGAGCTGGAAGATTTTATTGAAAGAGAAAAGCAAGGCTGGAGATCTGATAGAGAAAGGGAGGCCTGTGCATGCGAGAACAGACTACTGAGATTTTGTTTATTTTCAGGATATTGGGAGCGTTGCCAGAGCTGGAGATTAAAGAGGTAGGGAGGGATTTCGGGCTCGAGCTAGCCAGATAGAGAAGGGTGTGGGTGCTGGAGGTGTTGAGATAAATAAATAGTGGTGTGGAGGTGGAAGTGATAAGAGAGATAGCAAGGGGTGAGGCTTGTGGAAGTGATTAGAGAGACAGAATTTGGGAGGTTAGCGACAGCTGGAGTTGGTTTTAGAGATAGCGAGAGCTTTCGGGGCTCGAGATGGTTAGAGAGTTCAGGAGGGGTGTAGCGGATGGAGGTGGTTAGAGAAATGTGAGTGGGTGTAGTGGCTGGAGGATTCGAGAGATCGGAAGGGATTTAGGGAATGCAAGTGTTTAGAATTATAGACAGAGAGGTTTATGTCTAGAGATGGTGAGTGTCATAAATAGGGGCGTGAAGCTGGAGGTGTTTGGAGAGATATGGAATGTTGTAGCGGCTGGAGTTTAGGCAGACTTGGATGTAAGGGCTGGAGGAGATTAGAGAAATAAGGAGATGCGACTTGGCTGGACGTGGTTAGAGAGATAGTGATGACTGAAGATGCTGGAGGATGTTACAGAGTTAGGGAGGGTTTATGTGCTGGAGGATGTTGGGCGGATAGGTTAGGCTGGAATGTATGGAGATGTTTACAGAGATAGGGAAGGGTGTAGGCGCTTAAGAAGTTTGAGAGATGTTTTTAGGGGTTGCAGGTGGTTACAGATATAGGGATGGGCGGAGGGGCCGGAAGTGGTGAGAGAGATTGGGAGGGGGAAAGGCCAGAATAAGGTCAGTGAGAGATGGATGGGTGAAGGTGCTTGAGGTGGTTAGAGATATAGGGAATGTGAAGGAGCTGGAGATGTTTGTAGAGATAGGTAGTGGTTGCAGGGTTTGGAGGAGGCCGGACAATTATGGAGTAGCACAGATTCTGCAGGAATTCACAGTGTAGAGCAAAAAAATGAGCTGCCGACGGTTAGACAGGCAGAGAAGAGTGTCATACTTGGGAGTAGGATAGAGAGATAGGGAAGGATGTAGGTGCTGGAGGAATTTAATAATTACAGATATGTTGTAGTAACTGATGGAGATTGTGGAGATTGGACGATGTTTAGATAGAAGTGGATGTCGCGGCTCGACAAGATGATAGGTAGAGACACAGACATGCAGGTGGGCAGTTTAAGAAACTGAGTTGTTTAATGACTTAATTCAGAATACAGTTTAGAAATGTGTGGAATATACACTGGAGGAACTGAATGAACGAGACCTTGTCGGGTGCCATCAAAAGGCCAAAGCGGCATTAACACACGGCACAGGGAAGGCCCCTCGGTTGACTGGAACAAAAGTAAAAAGCCCTGTGGACCCTGCAAAGTCATCCTTCCGAACGCCTCGGGGCTCGGTCCAGAATTGGGAGGCCTGTCCTACACCTCTCGTTGAAACAGGTCCTCTTCATGCCTCTGCACTGGTGGACAATATAACGGGTACAAAGAAAACGGTTGGGGTTGGTTCAGAGCAGCCATCTCAGCTCCAGAACAGACCTGCGGCAGTTCCCCGGGAGAGGTGTTTATGGCTTAGCCTGTGGATCCGAAACGGAAAGGTTAGGCATCATACTCAGACGGGATGACAGGGTTGTTCTCTCATTAGACACAGACGACTGGTGGTAGTTTAACTGGACAGTCATCAAGCCTCACATAAGGAAGAGTTTGAGTAGGACAGTCGTTTACAGTCACCTCAGTCAGTACGGGAATTTAAATAACACTGTTGGCATTAATCTGCATTGCGAACTAGCTATCCAACTGATTGAGCTAACCGAGTTACGCACTTCGCTCCTTCGTGTAGAACTTTGAATATTAATCTGTTAGGATATGTTGCGACACGGTTTTGAAACAGGTGGAACTTGACGCAATCTTCCTCGCTCAGATAGAGGGTCATTTTCATTAACTCCTTGCACTTAATAATAACTAGTTCTTGTGTGTGGTAACTCATCATCTCAATACCACTTGCTGTGATTTGTGCATTGCTTTCATCATGTTGAGTCACGAAAGTAAATTGAATAGATGGGTGGATTTTTTGCTTATTGAACAATCGAAAAGTACGGACTATTCAAGGATATCTGTCCTTCAGTGAAGATACTTTGCTGTTAAGATAAGATTAGATTCCCAAATGTGCGGAAACAGGCTCTTCGGTCCTACTAGTCAAGACTGACCCTCTGAAGAGTAACCCTCCCAGACCCGGTTCCCTCTGACGAATGAAAACTGGGCATTTTAGAAAAGATTTTTTTATGATCAGAACAATTCTGAAAAAACTACATAGATATTTCCAGCTCAAGTCACACACAAGGTCATTGAGCTAGGATCATGCTGACATCTATGGAGCTGCACAATTCTGCGTGGAATCTGATGTTGTTGATCTGACATACATTGGATATTGTTTATGAAGTATTCAACGCAAAATACCACGTGCAACAGATAACCATCACATTCATTACCTCTTCTTTCAGGACTGGAAATGTGTTGCTGGAAAAGCGCAGCAGGCCAGGCAGCATCCAGGGAACAGGAGAATCGATGTTTCGGGCACAAGCCCTTCTTCAGGATCCGGTCTAATGTGCAGAATTATTGACTTTAGGTGGCATGTCAGAAGAGATAATTTTGCAGGACATGCTTGCTGTCAGATGATTCTTAGGAATGTTGAACTGCGTTTCGGCGAGCACCAACTCTATGCTAATCCATTAGCCAGACTGCCCCAAACATAGCCCTGTTGTTCAGGTATGTCTCCAACTGATCTGTTGTGACAGAATGCGCGAATAACTGTCCAGTTCCAGTTCGGAAGCACGCCGGGCAGATTTTGGAGATGGTCACTGGTGAGTCCGAGGAGCACCGTATCTGATTTCAAGCATTTTTCAAAAATCATGTTCAACAGCTTTGCTGACTGCATGATGGTGTGTTCACTGACCTGAACATGAATAAGATGATTTCAACTGTCACTGCATTGTGCAATATTTCGCTTTGTACTCTGGTAATTTAATTAGTGTTCACTTCAATCATTTTTAACTGAAAATTAATGCTGGTTAATTGACTTTAAATTTGTAGCAAAAAAGTTTTTTGAACAATACGTAAAAGTGACGTGCCATATATTTCCCACAGACTAATCAGGCAAAAGTCAGACTGTGTCCATAAAACAGGATTCTGTTAAAAGGACTCTGTCACAGGCAACATCACCTTACTCTCAGGTGGGTTCTGTCGCACTGACAAAGCAGAGCCAGGCAGAGAGGGTCAGCTCCTTGATATATCGTCTATATAGGACTCAGCAGTTATGCTGGATCCTGCAGCTACTCGACTACTCTGTGGCAGGTTATGAGGAAATCAATAAAAGGGAATTATATAATTGGGCTCATCGTCGTCATTCTACATACTGCAACACCACCACTCCATGTAATGTATCCGTAAGAATGGCCACGGGACGGACTTTGTGGGGAGGATTTGCGATCTGCGCATTTGCTAGACCTTCCCAACTTTTTCATGAGCAACCTGCGTTCTGAATGGGTCACACTTCAAACAGATCGAGCAATTAACGACGAGACCTACATGAGGTGCAATGGGCCATCGGCAGCAGCAGAATCATACTCTGTACAACTCATTCAGACTGCAACCTCATGGCCTGACATACCTCCTACTGACCAGTAACAATCAAGCCAGGGATCCACCATCGTTGAATGAAAAGTGCAAAACGACATCTCGGTAGCAGCAACGACACAGAGATGAGGGGCCAACCTGGATAAGCTGTTCTCTTCAACTGCAAAACAGGACGACTTGCATGCTAAACAACAGAAGCAGAAAGGCATGGACAGCGCTCAGTGATCCCACCATCAATCGTTCAGATCGATCTCTGCGGTCATGCCATAGTTAGTAATAAAAGATGGGATACAATGAAAGAGAACATTGGAGATGGTGGCTGCTTTCCAAAAAAACGAAATCCGCAGTTTTGGGGGAGTGCAGCACACCGCTGAAAAAGTAAAGACGCTGCATTTGTAATAATCTTCAACCAGAAGCGCTGAGCAGATGATCCAGATGATTCAGACTTCTTCAATGGGCCCCAGAATCACAAACTCCAATTTTCAGACAAATTGATTCACTCCACACACCATAAGAAATGTCTCGAAACACTGGAAACAGTGATTCAAGTCAAGAGCTCGCCATATTTCCAACTGCACTGTCCCAATCCAGCAAGAACACCGACATGTATCAAACATGTGATAACTTGCCTCAGTATTTACTGTAAAGAAAAAAAAAACAGCACTTACATTGCAGCGAGTAACTAAATGTGAAAGGAGCTGGAAATAATCATGTGATCGATCAGTAATAACGTATTCATTGACGTTCAGTTAGTGTCCAACCAAGCTCACTCAACTCCTGACATCATTGTAAACTAAGTTCAAAATAGGTACATTCGAAAGCGGCAATGAGACTAATTACTCTGAACATCAAGACACCATTTATCAGTAGTTAAATGGTGCCTGAGAAAAAGTGTATGAGGCTGAGTTAAATTGTAGTTCATCAGAACATAAGGGAAGTACTCTCCGGGTTGGAATACTCGCCAGCAACAAAACTGATCGTTTTCGGTGTGAATATGTCGAACCCCAGAAGAATTCTGCAGCTCTTTCGCAGGAAATAGAGTGCCTGAGGCTCAAACATCTTCAGCAATGACACCCGCTCTCCATCTTAAAGTTCGATTTGGGAATTTTCACTGATTATACCATTCCTGAAACAGGCCGTAATCAATGCAATAAGACTTGGAAAATATCCAGATTTTTTCTGTCAAATATATAGTGATTCTCAAGCCACAAAACTTTAAATAAATAATACAATAAAGAATCAATCATTCATCTTTGATTTTCAAAAACATTACCATCATTGATGTCTGAACGTAGTATTAATCAGTATCCGGTGTCCTAACATGATCACAAATTACCCTGGCATCGCCATATTTATAACACTGTCTTCAAGAGTAGATCAATAGCCAGGAGTTCGGCAGTACGTTATTCAGCTGCTGACTCTCCAAAGCCTTTGATAGATTGCATCCCAGGAATAACCCAGGACAAAAACAGTAGATTTCATTGCTCTCATTTTCACGAACAGAAATTCCCTCAGTGGTAGCAATGCACACCATCCACAAGATTCGCTGCACCAGCACCTTCTAAACTCACTGCCATACAGGAGAAAAATGGCAGCAGGCACTTTGCAAAAACAGCAATCTGCAAGGTCGTTCCTTCAGTCATTCAGATAAACATGTGTTTGCTCATGAGCTTATGTTTTTCAAATCCTCAGATCACAAAATCAGTCAAATGCAGCAAGACCTGGACAACAGTCAGGCCTGGGCTAACAAGTGACAAGTAAAATTTGTGCCACCCAAATATTAGACAATGACGACCATAAAGCATCTCATCTTCGCCATTCAACATCCAAAGATTTTGCCATTTTTGAGTCCATTGACACCAGCATACGCAGGTTTATCCAAGATGAAACAACTGCGATGGTAAGAACATCAGATCAGAAGATATGAATATTGCACCTGCTAACTTTTCTCCTGTCGTGCTAATCTCTGCACATTATCTCCGAGGATCAAGTCAGGAATATGATGGAATAATCTCCACTTGTCTGAATGAGTTCAGCTTCAACAGTACTCAAACAGTTTGAACGATAAATGACGATGCAGCCGATTGAATGGTACCCATCCACAATCACTCCCTCCCTCAACTACCGTCACTCAGCAACAGGTGTGAGTGCCATGGCATTCCTTATGCAGCACGTTCCACACTCATTACCACTGCCATCTGGAAGGTAAAGGACAGTATTTAGGGAATAGTGATCAATTTAATTTGATTCGAACTTAAAGATTTTAAGGGACAAATGTAGAACAAGAAATGGAGTCTTAGTTTGGACCTGGCTAATTTCATCAAGCTGAAATGAGATTTTATTCAAGGGAAAAGAAACAAGAACGAGAAGATCAATCCGAATCAGAGCAGTGGCAGGCATTCTGAGAAGGGATTAAATTTGTTCCCAGAAAATCTGTTCTCATAAAGTAAAACTTGTCGTGCGGCTGAACCCAGAGCTCACCGGATGTCCATAAACACAGAGAGAGAACAGAAAAGCTTATATCAGACAGTGGGAACTCAATGCAACAGAAAGCTGAGCGGTGTGAGAAATGTGGAGGGATGAAATCCAAAAAGAAATGAGAAAACAAACAGCGTGAGTGAAATGATGATGGCAAGCAACAAAAAGCAACCTTCAGCAGATTTATTTTTCAATCTCGAGAACACTTAACACTAATTAGTTCTTGGGTGTGGTAACGTGACTCATTTCAAAACTGCTTACTGGCATTTGTGCACTATTTTCATCAGATTGAATCATAAACGTAAACCGAATAAATGGGTGATATTGGTGTCTATTGAACAAGTCAAAATTAGGGATCTTGTGTAAAGAGACTTTGCTTTTAATTATCAGAACAATAATACTACACAGGCATTTCCAGTTCAGTCGCACACAACGAGTTTGAGTTCGGACCATGCTGATAACAATAGAGTTCCACAATCCTACTTCAATTCTGATGTTGTGAAACTGACATACACTAGATATGTTTTATGAAGGAGACAACGTAATTACCAAATGCTGCAGATATCCGTCACATTCATAACACATTCATTCAGGATCGGGTTCAATGTGCAGAATTAAAGTTCAAGTGGCATACCAGAAGAGATAAACTTGCAGGACATGTTTGCTGTCAGATGAGATTTTACAAATGTTGTACTGCGTTTAGACCAACACGCAGCCCTATGCTTGTCCTTTGGCGACTCAACCCCACACATATCTTTGATGTTCAGGTATGTCTCCAACTTGTCTGTTGTGACAAATACGTGAATAACTGTCCAGTTCCAGTTCGGAAGCTCTCCGGTCAGATTTTGGAGATGGCCAGTGTTTTGGAGACAGTGGTGAGGCCGAGGAGCACCGTGTCTCAATTCAACCATTTCACAAAGTCATTTTCAACAATGTTGCTGACTACCAGATGGTGCGTTCACTGACCTGAACATGAACCAGCTGTTTATTACAGTCACTGAATCATGAAATGTTTCTCTTTGTACTCTGGTCGTTTAATTAATGTTAATTTCAATATTTTTTTAACTGAAATATAATCTTGTTTGGTTTGTCTTATAACTTTTAAGAAATAAAGTGATATTAACTCTTCATTGAAAAGTATACAAAACTAAACTGCCATATATTTCACAGAGACTAATCAAGCAAAATGCAGACAGTTACAGTAAAACAGGATTCGGTGAGCAGGGCTATGTATCAAGCAGCATCAACATCCTCTCTGGTAAGTTCTGTCCGACTGACAAGACACAACCAGGCAGAGGGGGACAGATCCTTAAGAACAGTTAATATAGTACCAGCATTGATGCTTGCTCCTGTGGCTTCTCGACTGCTCTCTGGCAGGTTATGAGGAAATCAATAAATGGAAACATGTAATTGAGCTCATCGTCATCAATCTGCCTGCTGCAAATACACTTCTCCATTTAATGCATCGGAAAGAATGGGTAATGCACAGTCCTTGTGGGAGTATTGGCCATCTGTACATTTGTTAGACCTTTCCCAACATTTTATGAAGCAACCCGTGTGCTGAATGGGACAGACTTCAACTCGATCGGGCAACATTCACGAGTTGTTATTGAGGGACAGTGGGCCATGGGCAGCAACAGAATCATAGTCTGTCCAACTCATTCAGACTGCAATCACATGACCCGACGTACCTCCTACTCCATCGGTCGCATCAATCCAGGGATTCTCCCTTGTTCAATGAGCAGAAGGACATGTGAGTAGCAGCAGCAGGCAGACCTTGACATAAAGGGACAACCTGGCGAAGCTGTTGACTTCACCTACCAAACAGAATATCTTCCATGCCGATTACCATAGGACAAAGCTCCGTGATCCCACCATCAAAGGTTCAGATCTATTTCTGCCATTTAATTTATTTGTAAATTATAGGATACAATGAAAAAAAAAAATGGAGGACGAGGTTGCTCTCCAAAAAAGGAAATCTGCGATTATGGGGGACAGCAGCACATCACGAAATAAATTTCTCTATTTGCAACAATCTTCATCCAGAAGGGCTGAGCAGCTGATCCATTTTAGTCTCCTTGAATGGGCCGCAGCATCTTACAGTCCAATCTTCAGTCAATTTGCTTCATGCCACACAGCGTAAAGAAATGGCTGGAAACACTGGAAACTGTGATTTAAGTCCTGAGATTGTCACGTCCTTGCCAAGCTGTTCCATTCCAGCAACAGCACTGACAATTACCAACAATGTGATAAATTGCCCTAATATGTCCTGTAGACAAAAAACAGCGCACTTGCATTGCAGCGAGTCATTGACCCATCGGTGGATGGTGTACCATTTAAATATGAAGGAAGATGTTAGCAATAATGTGATCGATCAGCAATAACCTGGTCACTGATGTTCAGTTAGTGTCCCATCAAGCCCACTCAGCTCCTGACCCCATTGCAAGCTTCGTTAAAAAACAGCGAAATTCCAAAGGGGCACTGAGACTAATTACTCTAAAAATCAAGGTCAGAAATTGCCGTGGCATCACCATATAAATAATATTGTCTTCAAGACCCAGGAGGTAAAAGAGAGGACTGCAGATGCTGGAAGCCAGAGTTCAGATAAGAGTGGTGCTGAAAAAGCACAGCAGGTCAGGCAGCATCCCAGGAGCAGGAAAATCCCCGTTTCGGGCAACATTGTCTTGCTCCTCGGATGCTACCTGACCTGCTGTGCTTTTCCAGCACCACTCTAATCTAAACTTCAAGAACCAGGTGTTCGGCAGTGAGCAACTCAGTGGTAGTCGTGTACACCATCTATAAGATTCATTGCACCAACACCTTCTAAACCCACCACCATCTGAAAGAACAAAGGCATCAGGTACTTTGCAAAACCAGCTATCTGCAAGGTCGCTCCTTCATTCGCTCAGATGAAGGGATGTTTGGTCATGAGTTTATAATTCTCAACGCCTCAGATCACAAAATCAGCCAAGCAGCAGCAAGACTTGGACAGCAGTCAGGCTTAGGCTGTCATGTGACAAGTAACATTTGTGCACACGAATATCTAGAAATGACCATCATAAACCACTCATATTCGCCATTCAACATCCATTACCATTGCTGAATCCAATGATATGAACATTCTCATGTTTATCCAAGACGAAACAACTGTTATGGATAGAACATCAGATCAGAAGATATGAATCCTGCAGCCAGTAACATTTCGCTTGTCTTTCCAAAGCCTCCGTTATCACCGCGACTGAAGTCAGGAATATGGTGGTATAATCTCCACCTGTCTGAAGGAATTCAGCTCCAGCAGTACTGAAACAGTTTGAACAATTGAAGGCGAAGCAGCCCACATGAATGGTCCGCATCCACAATCATCCCTCCAACACCTTCACTCAGCAGAATGTGTGAGTCTCATGACACACCTAATGCGGTACCTTCCACGCTTATTAGCACTGCCATCTTGAAGGTAAAATACAATATTAAGGGAATATTGATCTAAGTAATTTGATTCGCATGTAAGTATGGTGAAGGACAAAGCTGGACTAAGAGTTGGAGTCTTTGTATGGTTCTGTCTAATTTTATTAAGCCGAACCGTGATTTCGTTCAACTAAACAGGAAATAAGATGAACAGATAAATCAGAATCAGTGCAGTGGCAGGCATTCTGAGAGGAAATTGAAGGGGATCCAAGAATATGTGTTCTGACAAAGGAAAAATGGCCTGGCTGCCAAATGCAGTGCTCACTGGAAGTCTCGTAATATACAGAGAGAGAACAGCAAAGCTTCCATCATGCACTGGGTGCTCAATGCAACAGAAAGCTGAGGGGTGTGTGGAATGTGGAGCGGTGAAATCGAAAATGAAATAGGGAAGCAAACTGTGTGATTGAGATGATGCTGGCAAGAAAACAACAAGTTGTCTTCAGCAAATTTATTTCCAACACAGAGAACAAAAATAAGCTTAATAAGGAACATATGAAGCAAACAATAGAAACCACATGTAGATGTAAAAGGTTTGTATATTTGTTTTTATTTGAATTGGAGGTAAAAGGGACCTCCCCACGTGGGCTATAGTGATGAATACAGCACAGAACATAGAATACTAGAGCTTAGTACTGGCTCATCGGACCTCGATGTTCCACCGACCAGTGGATTCAATCTGAAAAATATCTATCCTACACCATTCTGTTTTCATCCATAGCATTTTTGCAATGACCATTTAAATGCTCTGAAACTAGGTGAGTCTACTACTGGGAGAATCTGGGAGAATTGTCTGAGAAGCCCTTCAGACACTTCTCGATATTGTTGCATTTTGGAATATGATATCTAGCATTCGAAACAGGTTGGTAAGAATGGCAAATTTGGGAACATTTGATGACCAGACAAATTGTGAGCTCAGTCAAAAAGAAAAGGCAAGCACATCTAAGAGTTTGGAAAATGAAGCCAGTAGGTAGGAGGCCGCAAAAAATCTTAAAACAAAAACTGGAAAAATGTAAACAAGCAGTTCAGAGAGCTAAAAGGCACAATACAATGTCTTCAGCAAACAGAATTAAGGAAAATCCCGAACCGGTTTATCAGTTTTAATAGGGTAATCAGGGAAAGAGTAGGTCCATTGAATAACAGAGGATGGAATTAATGCGTCGAGCTGGAGTAAGTGGGTTAAGTCCTTAAGGAACACTTGGCATCGATAGTCATAAAGGCAAAGGATGCTTTGGTAATAAGTCAAGAGAAGGACATGTTTATATTCCAGAACATTTCGATGTTAAAAAAAATTAGAATGTGCGAGATGATTTGAAAAGCATTCAGGTAGACACGTCTCTGGGATATGATGGGTAAATCCCAGAATACTGACGGAAAAGCGGGTGTAAATTGCTGGGGCCCTGTGCAAACGCTTTGCTGTCTCTTCAGTCGCAGGAGATGTTCCAGAGAACTGGAGCACAGCTAATGTTGCTTGTTTGTTGAAGAAGGGCAACAGAGTTAACCCAAGAAATTTCAGTTCCTGAGTCTTACGTGTTGCAGCTGCATAGAACTTTATTTCGGCCACATTTGGAATATTGTGGACAGGACTGTTGCCAGATCAGTAAAACAATCTCCGAGATGTTGGAGACAATTTAAAAACATTTACAAGGATGTTGTCTGGTTTGCAGAATGTAAGCCCTGAGAAGAAATTGGACAAACTTCGTTTGCTTTAAATGGAACATCAATGGTTATGGAGCTCCCTGATAACCATTTACCCTTTTAATGAGGGTACAGATATCAAACTACGAGGAGCCACAAGTAAAAGGGGGAAAGATCCTAGCAGATATGAGGAGCGAGTTTATGTTTCTGTTCCAGAATGTGAAAGTGCCTGGAGAGCGCTGATAGAGGAGAAGGTAAATGACAATGTTTAAGGGCTAAGTGAGACATAGATGAGTAAGCGGGGAATCGAATTTCCCCAACTTTCAATCCCGGATCAAAACGTCCAAGTTAGCATCACCCTCATGAACTGTCCAACCTATCCATGTTCATTCCCACATCGGTTGAACTACTTTCCAACCTATCACCATGATCCCCACATCTATCTAAATTTCCCTTTCCAGCTATCTTCACCCGAGCCCCATCTCCCTTCCATTTATCTTTCAGCCGCTTGGACTTCCACCACATTACTCATGATGAACCTATCGTTGAAATGTCAACTCTCCTGCTCCTCGGAAGCTGACTGACCGGCTGTGCTTTTTCGGCACCACAGTTTACGACTTTGATCACCAGCATCTGCAGTCCTCACTTTCTCTGAGCACAGGCATCAGGCAGAGTTAGGGGCAGGGACAGCGAATAGGTTAGAGACATAACGAGAGAAGGGGCTGCATGCAGTGGGAATGGGAGAACATGAGTCTTTGTGGGAGGTTGGTGCAGTAAAAGAAATAGAGTGAGTGCGAGTTCGCAAATTGTCGATTGTGGCACTTCGTCTGTTGCAGTGGAGGTCACTGACCACCGTCCACACTGTAGAGCATTGACCCAGAAGGCTGGCACCTCACTGACCCTTAGGTCAACCTCGGACCAAGCTGGCAGTGTCTGTTTTCATCGCCTCCCCTGCCATTCCTCGAGCAAGATAATGTCCCTCTCCTGCACCAGGCCATCCAGCAGAACCTCAGGGACTTGTCCACAAAGTGTGGCCCTAGTTTTATCCCCTCTGCCATGTCCAGGGCAGTTTTGGATGGAGAAGACAACAGTATAATGACATCTTAAAGATGGCTGCTGCAACAGGGAGGCCAGCCTATTCTGCAAAATCCAGGTAGTGGACAGTTTTTAGAGACGTGTTTGAATGAAAAACAATCGGGTGACTGTCAGATTAAAGGAGTACCTTAGGGCCACGGAAGGTAGATTATGAGACAGATTTGAGTTGGTATCTTTAATAAATTTATTTAGTTTTGCAGGGATATTCTATCCATGAAACCCGACCAAAATGAAACTTGACCAAACTATAATAAGATTCAAATCATTGTCTGTGCCAAACTAGGAAGGTGTTTCCAGGCGTTGTGGTGTGAAATATTAAAGTTAAAATGTTAGGGAGTGTAATTGTGAAGGAGATTCATGTCCTTGAAGTGGCTGACACAATGTCCCCGGCCGGTAGACGAAGCTGGGATAAAATCCTCGCCCAGTGTGTTCTGACCATCATTTTTCAAAATTCACCAGAATGATATGAGAGTTTTATCAGACACAAAAAGCCGATAGATGGAAGTCACACTGTGACAGGTGAACTGAACTGCCCTACATCACAGATCATGGTCAGTGATGCAGATACAATTCCCAGCACTAGAAATGAAGTCCGTTCTGTCACAAATACTTCTCAATTCTAACATTTCAGGAAGTGAGAATTGATTCTAATCGGCGGCTGTGTTGACTTTGCCCCTCGTGAAGAATTCATACTTTGCATTTATTGCCTGTGGGTGTCATTTCTGATCTAACAGTTTCTTTTCAGAATCACATTGAGACACAAACACAGAATAGGTAAATACATTCTAAACTGAACAAGACACAGGATATTAGTTATTTACAGATACTCGCATCCATTCTAAAACTGAGCTCTCAAATTCGATTATGAAGTTCACAGACTCTCCCAATCTGTTCAGGATCGGCTGCGGTCACCTTTTCCAGTCCTAATTCCCTCAATCAAAACAGACATGTCCCAGGCTCGATAATAGGCCTATGCAATTTCCGCTGAAAAGAGTATATTTCTTTAAATCCCGACAGCCAGAGAGGGAACAAGCAGATTATCTTCTCCCTGGCGAAAATTGCCAGTCTCTGTGACATCGCTCAGGTTCTTTAACGCATCCTATCTCTGTAAACAGTCCAGTTTCTGTGAATATCCCTACATTTAGAACATCCTCCAAACCTCAGCAGCTCCCCTGTCTGGAAAACCACTTCCTGCTGTGGGAGAAGGCAAGAGAAGTACAGATGGATCGAGTTTATGGAAGAGGTTAGAGAGTGCAAAAGACAGTTTAGTTTGGGGAGTATGAGGTCCAGCGCTTGCAGAAAACAAAATAAAATTGTTTTAATTCTATAGGAGATTAACAGAAGGCTTGAGAGTAAAGGACTTCATTTGAAGGATTTTGAGGAGATGGAGTTGTAGTAATTGGCAGAGGTTTGAGAGATTTATAGATTTGAAGGTTCAATGAGGGTGAGAGATACAAGGACAGTTTGACATCTGGTGGTGATTACAGAGATCGGGAGGACTGGACGTGTTTCCACAGATAGGGAGGGATTTAGGATGCGGAGATGACAGAGATAGTGAGCTGTATCAGTGCAGAAGGGTGTTTCACCAAGGGGAGCGGGGAATAGAAGAATTTACGCAACCAATCATGCTTTGGAGTAGGTTACACAAATTGTAGGGACTCGAGGAAGTTAAAGAGATGGGTGGATTTTTCGCTGCTGGAGAATATTGGACATATAATGAACATTGTAATGGCTGCAAGAGGTTATCGAGATAATGTCATTTGTCAGGAGAGGAAAGAGTTACTGCATACAATTCTATGTGACAATGATGTGGACACTTAGGAGAGGGTGCAGAAAAGTTTCACCAGGTTCTTGCCTGCTATGGAGGGTCCGAGCTATGAAGATACGTTGAGTAGACAAGGATTGCTTTCAGGAGAAAGTGAGGTCTGCAGATGCTGGAGATCAGAGCTGGAAATGTGTTGCTGGAAAAGCGCAGCAGGTCAGGCAGCATCCAGGGAACAGGAGAATCGACGTTTCGGGCATAAGCTATTTCAATGGTTAATCAATGTAGCAAATACAAATAAAGCAACTATAGTCTAGTGAGTCTTATATCAGGGGTAGGCATATTGTTGGAGGAAGTATTGAGGGCCGTGATGAAACATCATTTAATTGGTTTGATTATTGATTTATGCGCGGGAATTCATGTCTAACAGACGTACAAGAGATTCCTTTTTAGAGAAGTAACGAGGAGTATAGGTGGAGTTAGGGTGGTGGGATTTCGCAATACGGACTACACTCAGGCCTCTAACAAGGTCCCAAATGGCAGACTTGTCATGCAGGTTAGGTCACATGGGATCCAGGGAGAGCTACTTAATCGGATTCAAAATTGGCTGGATGGTAGGAAGCAGAGGGTTTTGGTTGCAGTTGCTTCTTGGGCTGAAGTCCTGTGACTAGTATGCCACAGTTGTCAGTGCTGGGAACTTTGCCTTTTGTTATTTAAAGAAGTGATCTGGGTGAGAATGTACAAGGCATGATAAGTATATTTGAAAATAATTCAAAATTAGGAGGCATCATTGGTATCGAGGAGGCTTATCAAAAAATCAGAGGTTCTTGATCAGATGCGGAAGCTCGGAGTGCAGATGCTGGCGTGTCAGCATTGAAAAGCGTGGTGTTGAAGAAAGCACAACAGGTCAAGCAACATCCGAGGAGCAAGAGAGTTGATGTTTTGAGGGCAAATCCAGGGCTTATATGTAAAACGTCAACTCTCCTGCTCCTTGGATGCTTCCTGACATGCTGTGTATTTTACGGACCACGCTTCACGACACTTGATCAGGTGGAGAAGTGGGCTGATGATCGTGAATGCAATTCAAATATACAAGTAAGCGTGAAGTTTTACACATTGGAGAATCAAACCAATGTGAGACTTATGTAAGGAATTGTCAATTCATACAGGGTTTTTGGGATCAGACGGACCTAGGAGTACAGGTGCATAGTTCTTTGAAAATGGCGTCACAGGAAGATAAGGTAGTGAAGAAGCTGTTTATCATGCTGGTCTTTAACGTTGAAGGCAGTGAATATAGGAGTTTGGAAGTTATGCTACAACTGCATATGTCGTAGGTGAGGCCGCAATTGCAGCATTGTGTTCTGAATTGGTTACCCTGTTTTACGAAATACACTGTTCAACCGGAAAAAGTGTGATAAACATTTACATGGATACTGCCATGATTAGTAGGCCTGAGTTAGAGGGAGTGTTCACCAGGATAGCACTTTATTCCTGGAATCAAATGAGAATGAAGGATTACCTTATTGAGGTGTATTAAATAATGAGAAGTATGGACAATTTGAACTCATATCGACGTTTTACCCAGGATGGGGAGTTTAAAACTAGAGGGCTCAGGTTTAAGATGAGTGGAGACAATTTTAATAAGGTCTTGTGGGGCACATTTATCAAGCAGAGTGTGGAACGTAAGTGGAATGGGATGACGGAAAATAAGTAGTTGATCCAGGTATAACAACATCATTTCAAAAATACAACATTTGAACACGTACATGGTTGACAAGGGTTCGAGCTTTTGAACACTGATTGGGTGTTGTAATTTAAATAGGGACCACATTATAAATAGCTGAGTGGGCAGCATGGTCAGTCTGGAGCAGTTTGCGCCAAAGCGACTATTTCCATGTTGTATTGTTCTGGAAGTCTATGACTCGAAATCAATCAAAGGTAAAAGCGACAACGAATCAGAACAAAACACTCTTTGACTTCAAAGCCAAGGTAGTGAACAAGATATAGCACTGGCATGTAATTCAGGACTAAACACAGCAGTAGTTTGGAAGGTTTCAGTTGAATATGACATAAATGGCTCACACCAGAACCATTCTCACCAGGTAATGTGTGATACGTTTTGAGAGGCAACGATGTCCACTGTTCAGAATGACAATCTCCACTTATTTAACTGAATCTGAAAGAAAATGCCTGGTGAAAATAGCTTCAAATCGAAGGGAAAATGACTTTTTTAAATTTAATGCAGGTCCATTGTCTTACAAGAGTTGATTTGATACGAATTGGGATCAGTTGTCGGAGGATCATTTTAAGTCCAGGGTAAAGGGTTAGCATTTAAAATATGAGCGAGACAGAGTACGATTGAGCATTTAACAGCCTCCTTTACAAAATGTTTAATTTTCAATAAATTGTTATGTGTGGCATCACAAAAGGTTCAAGGATTGCTCACGTGGGTACTTCCTCAGTATTTGTCCTTCCCTTTGTTACTGAAGTGAGGTGTGATGAAAATGAACTTCCAAGTGATATCAAAAGATAGACCAGAGATTATTAGTTGTCTAATCATATCGGTTCGTTCAGATGATAAAGTAAAGGGCAGCATCAAGTTCACAAAGGCATGGGGTGTTCATTCTGAGGAATGTGAAAGCTTGGTGACAGTCCATAAATCTTGGGCCATCACAGTTGGAAGGACGTTCGATCAATATTTAGCTGAAGCCACAATGGCGATACTGCAAAGCTGTGCATTTCACCAAATGTCTGTTTGAGTAAAGAGCAGCTGGCTTCAGCTGCATGGCAGACCAAATTATCAGGTTGCTCCCTTAGTGGATGGTTGTAGTAATCTTTCCTTTGATCTGAAGTGAGCTTTTGAACACTGATTGGGTGTTGCAATTTAAATCTGCCCGCCTCCTTTAATTTCTTCACAGTCTGTCGTCCACGCCTTCCCTACACTCTGACTCTCGCAGTCTCTCCAAACACTGTGACTCGTCGAGTCCGTGACCCAAAGTGACCACCCACTCTGTCTCGCCGAGTCTCTATTCATACTCTGTCTCCCATAATCTGTCTCACCTCATCCATCTCCTGTCTGGCTCTCCAGTCCCTATCTCTGCTGCTATTCATCTCTGTTTCTATTTTTCTTTCCTTGTCTGTCTAAACATCTCGTGCGCGATTGCTCAGTGTATTTTTCCCTGTGAAATCCTTTGCTCAACGGTTGTACTGTGGCAGATCCATTATTATGATTTCCCATCGTCTTTCTTTTTCATTGCACCTGTTTCTACTGTTATTCAGCAACGAATATTTTGTCTCATCCACTGTTAATTTAAATGTTGAGAGATTTCTGGTGACATGTTGTCAATGTCTAATTCAAAATGTTAAAGCACGTCTACGGCAACGTTATTGCTCACAACAACTGCTGCTCACCTCTCACCCCTGCTTAAAAATGCCTCACGACTGAACAGAGGAACTTTTATATGTAAGAGAAAATGTTGATTTTGGAAAGATGAACTATTGTACTGATCCTGGCTGGTGTTATCTGATAATTTTGGTATGGTTTTAACTCCATTGCATGCATTTGTTTCATTTTCTTTTTGCTGAACCCTGATTTATCTGCATTTATTATTCAGTAGTCACATCTGTAAGTCCCGGTGAGGTGGGCAACTCAAAGTATACTGTAATTTCATAGAGATGGAGTATCAGAGGAGATCTGTAACTTTGATCTTCAACATATCCGGCAGCTACATTCTTCTGTGGTTAGTATATTTCATAGGTTTCTTGTAGTAATACACAACAGTAGTAAATATTAGGGATTGTAGCCACTCTGTATTCAGAGTGCACACAGTTACGTTCATGTTGCGCAATCTAAGTCGCTGCACGAACACACTTACTCATGATATGAGTCCGCCCAGATTCAGAAAGCAGCTCAAAAGTGCAATTCAATATTCGTTAACATCAGTGTCTTGCCTAATTAAGAATTAGGACAACAGAGAGCAGCAGAGAAAATGCCCTCATGCTTTTATTCCAATCCCATTAACTGCATGACAGATTCTCAATTAAATACATGGTAAAGAAATTTGTCCATCTATCAAGTATGTTGGATGACATTTGAATGCTCATCCCGCCTTTCAAATAAAAGCTCCAGTAACGTTGCTGTACATGAATTCGAAAACCCAAACTACGTCTTTGTAACAAAGCTGCATTTTTTAATCGAGTCATAGAGATGTACAGCACGGAAACAGAACCTTCGGTTCAAGCACTCCATGCTGCCCAGATATTCAAACTCAATTTAATTCCACCTGCTAGTACCCAGCCCATATTCCTTGAAGCCGTTCCTTTTCATATTACTATCCAGTGCCTTGGAAATGTTGCAATTGTACCGACCTTAACCATTTCCTCTGGCAGCTCATTCCAGATACGTGGCACACTTTGCATGATAAAGTTTCACCTTAAGTATCTTTTACATCTTTCCCCTCTCACCTTAAGACTTTTCCCTGTAGTTCTGGGCGCCCGAACTCCAGCAAAAAGACTTTGTCTTTTTAAACTATCCATGTCCTTCATGATCGGGTAAACCTCTTAAACCTCAGCCTTCGACACTCGAAGGAGGCATGATTACACAGTGGTGAGCACTGCTGCCTCACAGCAACTGTCTGTGTGGAGTTTGCATATTCTTCCCGTAAAGGCGTGGGTTTCCTCCCACAGTCCAAAAATGCGCAGGTTAGTTGAATTGGCCACGTTAAATTGACCGTAGTGTTAGGTGACGGGTTAAATGTAGCGGATTGGGTCTGGGTGGGTTGCTCATCAGAGGGTAGGTGTGGAATTGTTGTGCTGAAGGTCTTGTTTCCACACTGTAAGTCATCTAATCTAAAAAACAGCCCCAGCCTGTTCAGCATCTCCCTATAGCTCAAATCCTCCAACCCTGGCAACATCCTTTTAAATCTTTTCTGAACCATTTGAGGTTTTTTAACATCCTTCCGATAGGAAGGAGACAAGAATTGCACGCACTATTCCAACAGTGGCCGAACCAATGTCCTGTGCAGCTGCAACATGACCTCCAAACCCCTGTAGTCAATACTCAGATCAATACAGGAAAGCGTACCAAATGCCTTCATCACTGTCCTGTCTACCTGCGAATCCAAATTCAATGAGCTGCAAACCCACACTCCAAGGTCTCTTTGTTTAGTAACATTCCCTATTACCTTACCATTAAGTGTGTAGGTCCGACTAAGATTTGCTTTCCCAAAATGGGTGCACGATGGCTCAGTGGATAGCACTGCTGCCTCACACACCACGGTCCCTCAGGTGACTGTGTGGAGTTTGCACATTCTCCCTGTGTCTGCGTGGGTTTCCTCCGGGTACTCCAGATTCTTCCCACAGTGCAGGTCAGAAGAATTGGCCATGCTAAATTGCCGATCGTTTTCCGGGCATTAGTCAAAGGGACATTGGTCTGAGAGGGTCCGTATTCGGAGGGTCAGTGTGGACTGCTTGGGTTGAAGGACCATTTTCCACACAAGAATCTCAAAAAAATGCAGAACTTCGCATTTATCTGAATTAAATTCCATCTGCCACTTCTCAGCCCACTGGCCCAGCTGAGCAAGGTCCCGTTGAAATCTGAGATAACCTTCATAGCTGTCCACTATAACTCTAATTTTCGTGTCTTCTGCAAGTTTACAAACTCTTACACTCACATCTAATTACTTATATAAATGACGAAATGTCGTGGACCCAGCACCGATCCTTGGTGAACTCTACATGTGACAGGTATCAGTACTAATATGTCTTGTTTTTACAGTTTGTTAAACTATCTGATTTGTAATTTCCGGTCTGAACGTTATAACCTTTCTTCTACTTGCAACTCCAATATTCAAAATCTTCTGGCAAAAACTCAGCGCCTGGAGTATTGTGTGCAGTTTTGGTCACCATACTATAGGAACGATGTGGAGGCACTGGAACGGGTGCAGAGGAGGTTTACCAGGATGTTGCCTGGTATGGTAGAATGATCGTATGAGGAAAGGCTGAGGCACTTGGGGTTGTTTTCATTGGAGAAAAGAAGGTTTAGGGGTGACTTGATAGAGGTGTACAAGATGATTCGAGGTTTAGATAGAGTCGACAGTGAGAACCTTTTTCCACGTATGGAGTCAGTTATTACAAGGGGGCATAGCTTTAAATTATGGGGGGGGGGGGGGGGGGTAGATATATGACAGATGTTAGGGGTAGGTTCTTTACTCAGCGAGTCGTGAGTTCATGGAATGCCCTGCCCGTAGCAGTGGTGGACTCATCCTCATTATGGGCATTTAAGCGGATATTGGATAGGCATATGGAGAATAGTGGGCTAGTGTAGGTTGGGTGGGCTTGGATCGGTGCAACATCGAGGGCCGAAGGGCCTGTACTGCGCTGTATTCTTCTATGATCTATGTTCTATGTAAAACAAGTTTGTGCCCAGGACACTTTACACTCATCTTCATTTTTCAAAGTTCTTCAATGAGTCTCATTTTGAATAGATTTCTTGTCAATATTTCACGCACCATTCTACTCAATATGCCTTCTCATTAAAGTACCAACATTCATGATACATAATTTTCCTTAAGTCACCATGGCCACAGTAGCATCTCTCTCTTTAATGAATTGTCGTCTTACAATTCATGCAACACGAAAAATATCGATGACCTTCCTCAGAATCAAATGTTATATCTCAAATGAGACAAAGACGAAGTCACAAAAAGAATAATTCCAGTTCCATTCTCAGCACTAAACCTCACCTTAAGAATAGCTGCATGCTCTTGATAAAATGTAAATCCATTCTGAACAGAAACCCACCAGTAAATTAAAACAAGGTTCTCATAATAACTGAAAATCGAAGTTGATCCTAAAGCCAGCCGTAACACTAATTAAAACCCTCCCCCTAAATCTAATGTTGAATTTGATTGCAAAACACGATATAAAGCAGTTCTATTTGCGATTTTATCTAATGCCACAACTATAAAAAAAATCAAGGCCTCACTCTCTCCCATTCCTCAAGCTATTGATTAATCTTTATTCAGCTGACACTGTGAATGCTAAATTGGACCAGTAACTTTACTGGACTACTAAACATAGTCATAAGCCCATCTCACTCTACAGGTTAATCCATCCCTCTGTCGACCTTGCAGCAAAAGTAGTTTTTTTTTCACAATGCACTATATGGCGAGGTACTGGACCAAGACCATTTAGATTAAACCTGACAATTTCTTCAGTAAGACGATGCCTTGTTTGGTGAAGAGGAGTGGTGTTAACGGTGGAGTGGGGAAAGACTTTCGTGGCTGTGCAGCTAAGCTGCAGAAAGTACACCCTGTCATTGTTTCACTTCCGAAGGTGAAACCACATTTCACACACAACACCGCCTGCTCCCCTCAACTCCACCGCACATCTCGGATTATTTCACTGTCTTGGGAAACTACGGTGAGTTTTCTGTATTACGACATGAATCATTTGACAGGTTAAACAATTTAGGAGAAGTCCATATGCGTTGAATAATAGAGGGAATAAGGAATGATGCTTGTAATGCAAAGCATTTTATTTTGAAATCTGAAAGGTTTTGGACGAAGGTATAGCCAGAGATATTGGCCGTGATTAAGAAGCTCTCTCGTTTAGCGGCCAAATTATTTCCAGTTTTAACTAGAAAATCTGAGACTCGGTTATTGAAGCAAGAATTCTGCTTACTATTTTTAAAATACCTCCAATAGAGAGAGATGATTCAAAACCTAACGGTTCTGTAAGTGGGATCCCGTCACAAGAGTATGCCTGAAGGACTTAGTCTCAAGGCACATAGAGTCATAGAGTCATAGAGATGTTCAGCATGGAAAAAGACCCTTCGGTCCAACCCGTCCATGCCGACCAGATATCCCAACCCAATCTAGTCCCACCTGCCAGAACCCAGCCCATATCCCTCCAAACCCTTGCTATTCATATACCCATCCACATGCCTCTTAAATGTTGCAATCATACCAACCTCCACGACATCCTCTGGGAGCTCATTCCATACACGTACCACCCTCTGCGTGAAAGAGTTGCCCGTTCGGTCTCTTTTATATCTTTCCCCTCTCACCCTAAACCTATGCCCTCTAGTTCTGGACTTCCAGACCCCAGGAAAAGACTTTGTCTATTTACCCTATCCATGC